>NC_052510.1:58757773-58987773 GCF_014356525.2 Nilaparvata lugens | reverse complement strand
TTTTCGCGATTTTCTTGGAAACGGCTCCAACGATTTTGATCAAATTCATACCTAAAATAGTCATTGATAAGCTCTATCAACTGCCACAAGTCCCATATCTGTAAAAATTTCAGGAGCTCCGCCCCATCAATGCAGATAGATTCCCAATTATCAGGCTTCAGATACAATTGAAACAAAGAAAAAAAGTGGAGTAGATTGAGCATGAAAATCTCTACAATTAATGTTCAGTAACATTTTCACCTAAAATTGAAAATAAGCTTTAAATTCGAGAAAATGTGATTATTCAATTGCAAATTATTGTTGACTCTATTGAATCATCCACTATGAAGAGTTAGCAGACCTCATTTGTGTCCCCAGCGTTATTGCCCTGTCACCAGCTGGCTCAAATATTTGAATAGTAGACTTGAGATGCGCGGGAACACTAGCGTCAGTGATCAATTTTCATAACGGCAAGGAAAGTTGTGTGAGTGCGCCACACCAGATTTTTACTCTAATTTTGGCGTATGGAGGATGCTCCTTTTTCTTTTTATATTATCCTTGAAATGTAAAATTTCCAAAAACCTTGTATTTACGTCGACGCGCAATTAAAAAAGGAACATACCTGTCAAATTTCATGAAAATCTATTACCGCGTTTCGCCGTAAATGCGCAACATATAAACATTTAAGCATTCAAACATTTGAACATTATGAGAAATGCCAAACCGTCGACTTGAATCTTAGACCTCACTTCGCTCGGTCAATCACGGTATATAGAAGAAATATTAATACCGTGGTATAGATGACGTTATTGAATAAAGGGACTAGTTCCTGGTTGCACAAAAGCCCTTTGAATTTTAATCATTGTAAAATGGCACAAGAATAATCAGTGAAGACTCTTTTGCTAATAGGGCTTCTCTGATTGATTCTCGTGGCATAAAATCGTGGTTAACCCTTAGACTACCAACGAGACAATACGTCCCAGCAGAAATGACCAACCTCAGACTACAAATGGGACAATATGTCCCAATAGAAGTTCATCGAATCCTAGTGGGTGAATAGATCATCTAAACTACACAGTAATGAATCCCAACGGTAGTCTAGGGTCTATTCTGTAAAATACATCAGCTGTTTAGAACTATCTGATCGCCATATTATTTTGAATTGAGGTTATATTGTGGTTATATGCTCACATGCATGCATGTGTCAGATGCTGGTTTTGTGCTGAATGAAGCTGTTCTACTAATGTGATTTGCAGTGTCATATTGAGTTGAAAGAATGTAAATAACTTCTTATAATGTCAATAATAACATGAGTGAAATTGAAATTTCAAAGCTATGCACTAAATTTTATTCATTTTATCGTGTTTTTTGTATTGGGACATTTTATCCCAATGGTAAAATTGATTATTTGCTATTTGACGGGACAAGCTTCATAGACCCTATTTGGTAGGGTTAAAATTCAACAGGCTCTTATGCAAACGAGCCTAGATATTGAAAACCACAGTTTTCCAAAAACGTAACTTCATTTAGAGCTACTTAATTCATCATTTGAGGGGCAGCTGCTGAGGAAAATTACTTGAAGATGATATTTGTTCATTCGAAATTACAATTTATCAAGGGTATTATGGTGTTATTTTACAAATAATAAATAAAACCACAGATTTATTAAAACTGGAGATTAGTTTACGGTTATTTTTACACCATAATTCTTACACCTTTATCAATCTCTGGCAATAGGAATCAAATCTCGTTAAGCTATGGAGTGTTTGGTAACCGCCGTAGCATGCTCTGTAACCTTGTAACAAGTGTGAGAGAGAATGAGTGGTCTCACAAGTGAGAGAGTGGAGTGGTCGTATAATTGAGAGGTGTTTGGCCTAGTAGTTCTGACCGCTGCCAACAGATAGCGCTAGAATGCACTTTTTCCAGAACACAAAACTGTCTGACAATGTTGAAGTAGAAAACTATTATAGTTAGTTTAGTAGAAAACTATAATATTTTAGTAACTATTATAATTGTCGCCTATTGTAACAATAATTCTCGCCTACTAAAATGGAGACATTTTTTTTCTCAGAGATCTGAGGACCATGAAAGTGAAAAATAGTGTTATTGAACATCTAATACCAAGTAACCATGACGGGTTTTCCTCATTCAAGGAAGCTACTAATATTCTATTAGTTGACCAAGCGAAGTGAGGTCTAAGATTCAAGTCGACGGTTTTGCATTTCTCTTTATATTTATATATATTTATGTTCCGCATTTACAGCGAAATGCAGCAATAGATTTTCATGAAATTTGACAGAGGTATATTCCTTTTTGAATTTCGCGTTGACGTATACATACGGTATTTCGAAATTTCACATTTTAAGGATAATACAAAAGGAAAAGGAGTCTCCTTTGAACGCCAAAATTACCGTAAAAATCATACTTTAGAATATTATTCATCATAAATTAGCTGTCTAGTGGATTATAATACTACCCGTTCAGTCGAATTTTCACTTAAAAATGAGCTTCACCAATAGGCTATACTGTACAGAATTCTTTTGAGCAGATGATTTTATGCTCATGAAGCATAAACTTGATTATTCACATCAGTCTTGTGTGAATACAGTAATATAGTTGTCGTCTGTTGTCCTTTCCCAATCATATATTAGAATTTATGATCTCTGGCTCTGTTAATGAATTAATAAATTAAGGAATAAATTATTTATATATTGTAATGATATTATGTGCAGGTTGGCCTTGTAACTCGTGTTTAATTCTCACAACGATTTCTCCAAAACATGTTCATTCAGTTCTCATTTTATTGATCCCATAGAATTGAATGAAAGGTTGAAACAAAAAGACAATTTCTGATTTGTTTGTTGTATGATTCCAGGCCCCTTGTTCAGAAATTTCAAGTGTTTGAATTTGCAGGCCACTCAGCATCCTACAGGTCTATGAAGATTGGAAATTATCTCATTACAACACTGTTTGTCTGTGAGCTCTTGCTACAGCATTAAATGGAGAAAAATACAGCTTGTTCATTTAAAGCGAACATGTATTTCGTTGCAAACGGTCGCATTTTCTTTGTGGGATGTTTTAAATACTCCTCGCTGTGTACTTGGGATATTGTTTTGGATTGTTCAGTTTTTGTTTGTTTTCAATTTGGTGTTTGACGGTCTAACTCTCTCACTCTTGAACCATTTACTTCTCATGTCTTCTAATATCAACTCACTTTTTCATAGTGTATAAGTATCCAATATTATCAAATTCACCTCCAAGTTCATCTTAGTAAGAGGGTCTAATACTCTACAAATTTTATAATCATAGATGAGAGTTTTGAACTGTGAATTCATATTGTTTGTTTGCGGAAGCTATTTTTTTGTTTAATTGTTTCATAAATAACTCTAGACTAAGGTTGGAATTACTTATATCAATTCGCTTACCCTGGGAGTTGTCCACTAATATTCAACTCATGTTAGAGTATTTGACTTATATTATTCAAATCACTCATAGCACAGTATTTTGAGAAACTCATAATCATGTATTTAGTCTTGTAATCAGCTCATTACAAGAGTCTTTCATTACTAAGGTGTGTACGCGCCTCCAACACGCTCCACACTCGCTCCGCAGTCGCTCCACGCACGCTCCGCACTCGCTCCGCAATCGCTCCGATCCTAAACGTTACGGAAGATGTTAGCTCATCTCGCGTTCCACTCTTGCTCCCCGGTCGATCATCAATCGATCTGCTCGAGTGACGTTCGATTGCGGAGCAGAGCGAAAGTCTGTACGCACCTCTAGATTCAACTCTTTATACAAGTAAAACCAATGTTATTTATCAATCCTCTACCAAAACTGCCGCCTTCAACATTAGCAACATACATGTTGCCCTGAAATGCTTTTGTTGTACGGATTTCAATAACAACGATCATCAATAATGATGGAATTAGTAGTGGAGTAACCTACGATAAGTGCTTGCGACTAAGTTTATGCTGATGATGATTACTTCGATGATGAGATGATGATGATGATGATCATGTTGATGATAAGACTCGTGGGAGATCGGAACTGACACATTCCTTCCATTTTGAATAATTCAAGCTGGAGCTCTCTCTGAGTTTCTCTCATAATCCCCATCACACTCTCACTCACACTCTCTCACACCTTCTCTCTTACACTGTTACTCTTTCTTTGTCACTCTCACTCACTCTCTCTCACTCTTCTACAACAGAATACATCTATCCCCCTCTTTATTCCTGCTTACTGCTCACTTCAATTCTTACCTTTAGTTCTGACTGACCTCTACTATGAAGCTTTGTCAAAAATTTGCAGACTCAACCTTGACATGTCTAAACTTATTCACACCTTTGACTCTGTCTACATCTTTGTTCAAATGGTCTTGTACTAAATACTATCACCTGCAGCTAAATAGAGGTGTGATAAAGATTATATCTTAATTGTCTTATCAAGTTTGTCTTTATGTAGAGACTCAGATCTTTCAAACTCAGAAACTAAGATGAAAATTATCAATTCAGGATCATACAGTACACTATCTTCTTCTTCTATCTATGCATTGTCTTTTTACTTTCCTTGCCCTATAACCATAGATAAGGAAAGTATTGCTTTCCAAAAAAAATTAAGTTACCCTAATTTCAAGTTTTCTATACGTTTCAAGACCCCTTGAGTCCAAAAACATCATTTTTGGGTGTTGGTCTGTGTGTGTGTATGTGTGTATGTCTGTGAACACGATAACTCCATTCCTTATCAACCGATTGACTTGAAATTTTGAACATAAGGTCCTTATACCATGAGGATCCGACAATAAGAAATTCAATAAAATTGAATTCAAAATGGCGGATAATTACTAAAAAACCATGTTTTTCACAGTTTTCACGAAAACGGCTCTAACGATTCTCTTCAAATTTATATCATGGATAGCTATTTATAAGCCCTATCAACTGACATGAGTCTCATTTCTGGGAAAAGTGCAGGAGCTTCGTAATATTCCTGAGAAGAATGAATTTTGTTAAATTTCTATCACGATTCTCTCAAAAATGACTGAACCGATTTTTTTCAAATTCATACCCTGTATAGTAATTTATCAGCTCTATCAACTGGCATGAGTCTCCTCCCTGAGAAACTAACAGGGGGTCCACCCCATCCCTGAGAAATTTACTTTGTAACCTCCTTCTCGTGCGTGAGGTAGGTAGGTAGAGCAGTTTATTCAAAAGAACACATGTCGATATTTTATTGTAGAACAGCTGTTTTGACAACTTTTAAAAAATCCTCAAATTTCATAATTCAAACAAAGGAAAATGTACTCTGAACACAATAACAATAGTATAATCGTAGTTTTAATTATTTAGCCGCCAATCGGCATAATGCTATTCCCTAAATTATCCTCGTTAATGAGGCTTATAGATCAATGAGCAAGGAAAGTTGTGTGAGTGTACCACACTAGATTTTTTTTAAAGTGTCTTAATATTATTATATTATCAGTCCATCACTCACAATTTTTCATTCGTATTCCTAACACTTCTTCCTGATTCTCCTTTGTTGTCTCCCCTATACACTCTGTTTCCTCTCCATAATCCTACCAGCTTCTCTCCCTATTCCTTCTTCTTCTTCTTTTTCCTCTTCCTCCTCTTCTTCTTCTTCTCTTCTTCTTCTTCTTCTTCTTCTTCTTCTTTTCCTACTTCTTCTTCTTCATCTCGCAGACTATGAGCGAATATTCTACTCACGTTTGCAGCCGCCGCATCCATAAGCTGAGAATGGGGACTCAACTCTCTGGAAGCAGGTCTGCTCTGACATCAGAGGAGGACCGAGTTAGCAGGGCACACCACATCCATGTATATACATAAGTTAACACAATATAAAACATCAACACATACCATAATACCGTCTCACAAATAAATCGCAGCTCATAAATAGTGTGCTTTTGGGTGTTCGCGCCGAATATGTTCACAGGGTTGCCACACGACTGCCTTTTTTTGGAAAGTAAAAAATCTGCCAAAAGTGCAATATCTTGCTTTCGTCAACCCTACTATCTTTACAACTTGTGAGTGCAGATACGTGAGTGAGGGAGAGTGAGTAAGAGATTGTGAGAGAAAGTGTGTGAAATTGAGAGAGAAATAAAGAGTGTGAAAGAGAGTTAGAGAGAATGAGAGAGAGAGAGAGAGAGACAGAGAGAGAGAGAGAGTGGGAGAGAGAGAGCGAGGATGACTGATTGATTCATTCAGTGAGTACTTCATTTATGTAGACTACAATATAAATACTAGCTTATACACTTATATGCAATAGCTTACAATACAGCAAAATTATAGATTAGTATTCACATAAGATAGACTAAGAAAATTATTTTTGAACTGCATATGATATGAAAAAAGCAATTGGTAATAGCTATAGATAATATTTTTATACATCTACATAAATTAGCGAAGCTTTGGACATATCAATGTCCATTCTTTGGAAAGAATATTCAAAATATCCTTCCCACTTACTCTCTACCAAAAGAGAGAGAGAGAGAGTGAGTTAGAAAGAGTAAGAGAGAGTGAGAGTGAGAGAGAGAGCATTGGGCCGTCAAAACGCATTCACAATGGAACGTGAGTTTACATCGACTCAAAAATGCTAATACTTGAACACTCATTGTTTATTTTACATTTACTAAGGGGGAGAATACTATTAGTATTATTTAAGG
This sequence comes from Nilaparvata lugens, assembly GCF_014356525.2. Taxonomy (NCBI): domain Eukaryota; kingdom Metazoa; phylum Arthropoda; class Insecta; order Hemiptera; family Delphacidae; genus Nilaparvata; species Nilaparvata lugens. The sequence goes on along the minus strand of NC_052510.1, from coordinate 58,981,118 downwards.
ATGGAGATTTACTTTATAAATTCTTAATAATTGAAATAATAAATTGATCATCAAAATAATTGATAATTTTCAGAGTATTTTGTGATGTAGGATTGATGAAAACGATTTCATCTCAATTTTATTTCATTTTTTGTTTATTATTCCAATTTCTATTAAAAATAACGATTAAGACATCATTTTAACAGTTTCATACTTAAATTTATTCATTAAATATTGCTATTGATTTGGTATAGTATTTGATTTTGATAGAAAGGTTTTGATTTATAATATGAAGACAATCTCAAGCTCTAAAGGGACATATTATATTGAAGGTAGTATATTACAGTAGAATATTAAGGTCATATCAAAATAACACCCAGAATAGCAAAAAATTAATGACAGAGGACAAACCAGAAAGTCTTGGCATTCTAGAATAAGAATTATTTAGACATTCCATTGTAACATATGATATGGAAATTTCAATTATAATTAAGAGATTGGGAGAAGAAGAATATACATGCTAAAAGACGAACTTTAAACCCTTAAAAACAACCCTTAGAGTTAAAATATTGCCAAAAGATTTCTTAGTGCGCCTCTAAAGGGCCAACTGAACATACCTACGAAATTTGAACGTTTTTGGTCCGGTAGATTTTTAATTATGCGAGTGAGTGAGTGAGTGGGTGAGTGAGTGAGTGCCATTTCGCTTTTATATATATAGATATTGCTATTGATTTGGTATAGTATTTGATTTTGATAGAAAGGTTTTGATTTATAATATGAAGACAATCTCAAGCTCTAAAGGGACATATTATATTGAAGGTAGTATACTACAGTAGAATATTAAGGTCATATCAAAATAACACCCAGAATAGCAAAAAATTAATGACCGAGGACAAACCAGAAAGTCTTGGCATTCTAGAATAAGAATTATTTAGACATTCCATTTGATTGAAATCATATCCAGAGACAGTCATGTACTTTGGGATAAAGATTCCACTATTTCCTGCGAAAATATACCAAGTGAATGAAATAAATACGAAATTTTCGAAAAATACAAAAAAGGGGTTTGAAAAACTATTTTTTGAAAGTCCTATGTACTCGTATATTTGACTAGTCGTCAGGCTCGCTTCGCTCGCCATATCGCTCACCTGCATTTTTCATTTGAGCATTTTTATCATATGTTAGGACAATCCAGTCGGGGGTCCAGACTAAACGGATATGGCGAGCGAATCGAGCCTGACTGCTAGTAATATAATATTCCCAGGATTGAAGTAGCAGTTCCCAATCAATTTTTCCGCAATAAATGCATTTAAATCTTCAACTTGGTGCCAACCTAACAAAGACAACTCAACTTAATGTCAACCTGACAAAATTATTAATTTAGTTGCAAGTTAACAACTGTTTCGAAGAGGTACTCTATCTAGATTATAGTTCTATAGTAACATATGATATGGAAATTTCAATTATAATTAAGAGATTGGGAGAAGAAGAATATACATGCTAAAAGACGAACTTTAAACCCTTAAAAACAACCCCTTAGAGTTAAAATATTGCCAAAAGATTTCTTAGTGCGCCTCTAAAGGGCCAACTGAACATACCTACCAAATTTGAACGTTTTTGGTCCGGTAGATTTCTAGTTATGCGAGTGAGTGAGTGAGTGAGTGAGTGAGTGAATCAGTCAGTCAGTCAGTGAGTGAGTGCCATTTCGCTTTTATATATAATTATAGATATAATGTTTCAGAAATAGGAGCTCTGTATTGATGTCCTTGTAAAGAAGGTGGCGTATTGAGATAAAATTGAATTTTTGCTTTTGGAAATTTATCAATTAGCGACAGAAATGTTGATAGTTCTATAAATTGAGTTACCTTTCAATAATATTGCAAGTTCTTGATATGGAAAGAGGAATCACATCACAAGTCTTTCTACAAATTAACAGCAACATCAGAGTAATTACAATATTAGGTCTCATGGGCTCTCCCTCATTCCGCTGGGGAAATTGCTTTCACGAAAATCAACCATGCATATTACGTACGCCTACACTGTAAACAAAGTCTATTTGTACACCAATAAACGTATAACACCCCCCAAAATTCTCCCGTATTGTTGATATTCATCTTTTGCAATGCAAGTTATCAATTTGACCTTGTTTACAATGAAAATATACCGGGCAGTCAAACTGTGTTTGTTTCAAACGGGACAGGACAATTACTTTACGTTGAAATATCATGTTAGCTTGTCATGTATGATTGGCAATTAATTATTGTGGACAACCCCTTTTGTCAACTTTTGAACGATATTTGTACTTGACAGGGTAGATGTCAACATAAATATAATTTCAATGTTTTTTTGAGAGTCATGTCTGAGTACTATAGCCTATTCTTTATTAAGTCATAGTAATATTTGGCTTATAATAATAATAATTGATAATAATAATTCAAAAAAATCTCTATCTACATCAACCACAACAACAAAAAAATATATAATATAATAACTTGATAAATTTTATACGGCAATGGCCTTCAGGCCGTCTGCCAGGAGTTGACAAAATTATTAATAATGTAATTAATTACAAAATAATAACAAATAATTAATTAATGTAATTAAGTCAGGAGAAAGATTACATTATTAAGTGTTGAACTCCTCAATCAGCTGAGATTGGTACCTCCAGGCTATTCTAATGAATTCTATCATTTTCTCCCAGCTCTCCCCGTTCAATGTATTAATAGCCGGTCGCTCGTTTAGCTCTCGCACTCCTCATGTATATTAAATCTGAATTCCGATAAAATTGAACACTTTCCCAAGAAATGGATGATATCTTCATTTTGTCTGCTGTTGCACATCAAGTATAAAATAAGTAAATAATAAGTAAAAATGGAAATTAAAATGAATTAGGTACCCCATGATATTGGTATAGAATAAATAATCAAGGAGAAATGAAAAGATATTGTCAACTCCACAAATTCAATTGAGTCCAAACTAGTTTCGATGCACTTGGCATCATCATCAGTGGTAGTCCACCACTGATCGAAACTGTGGAAATCATTCATGAAATGTTTGATGGAAGAAAAAAATACACCGGGAAATTTATTCATACGTTCACAAACACTAATATCATAGAATTGATAATCCAGGTCATAGATATTTATTCAAAATTAGCACTTGACACAGAGATGTTGTGGAATTCCTCTATATTAAGGTGGAATGAAAAGATATTGTTTATTTGAGTCCAAACTAGTTTTGATCAGTGGTGGATTACCACTGATGATGATGCCAAGTGCATCGAAACTAGTTTGGACTCAAATAAATTATGTGGAACTGACAATATCTTTTCATTCCATATGGAGAAATTCCATAACATCTCTGTGCCAAGTGCTAATTTTGAATAAATAATCTTTGACCTGGATTATCAATTCAATGATATAAGTGTTTGTGAACGTGAGAATGAATTTTCCAGTGTATTTTTTCCTCTATAAAGCATTCCATGAATGATTTCCACTGGCTAAGAAGCGAACAAATAACTTCACACTCAATAAATTTAGTGTTTGTGAATGTATGAGCGAGTTTTCCGGGAAATCCTGTTGTGAAAGCAACTGAATATACTCTTGAGCAAACGTGGTCGAATAAAATAATTTTTCAGCTGGCTCCACTATCTGCAAAAGTTATGGCTAAGAGAAAAGTAGATTTGGAAAGTAGAGGCTGGCAGCTAATGATGCTTCATTCAAAAGGTTCCCGAAGAGAGATGAAAGCAAAGCTAACAGACAGCAGCTCTTGTTTCAGCCTTGCCCTTCATCAAGAGCTGGGCAGGTAGCCTACTAATGAAAGGATATTGTATGATTGAGAGGCGGCTACCGAAAAATTAATTATTCCCAAGTCTCAAATGCTGCGAGATGAAAGCGTACATATATAAAGCAAAGGATTAATTATCGGAGCTAGAGGGCAGACAGTCTATCGGATACGTGGATTATTTTTGGTGGCGTATTTATATGTTCGCAGGTTGGTGGATTATTTGTTGGCGTACATGTATGTTCGCAGGTTGGTGAATTATATTTGTTGGTGTATGTATGAGATCTCAAGTTGTTGGATTATTTGTTGGCGTAAGTGTCTGTTACACGTGGAATTAGACGGAGGTTGGTGGATTATATTATTTGTTAGTTGTTTGCTCATTTGCAAATGAGCTCTACATTCAAGTTTGGAAGGGGTGCTCGATAATTTCATGAAGAGAGTTTTGCCACAGAGCAGACATAATTCTTGGAATACTTGTCACGGTTCTGATTCAGCTTATTTCCTTCAGAATCAGATACCATTTGATAAATGTATAAGCACAATATATAATACTCGGGGCCTCCAATAGAGAAAGTTTACTATTGAAACTTATTGAATGTTGAAATTATAAAATGGGAATGACAGTTTACTACAGACTGATATTTTCCAAGCTCAGAAATTCATCGGAAATTCGCTCCTCTGAATAGCATCATTTCAACTTCTGGAAATTTAGAACAGTCACAAACACGATATTTGGAAAGAGAAACAGGCAATTGCCCAAAACTTCTTCAATTCCTTGATTTTGGCACATAAATAGTCCAAAGTGAGGTTAAGTTTAAAATTTCTGTTTTCACCAAAGATTAACACTCAGAGATATGACTGATGAATTTTGAATTTCGAAGGGTTGATAAGAGCCGGAAATAACACTAAACAATCCGAAAGTTTCAATAATATTCAATTCATACTCAATTTGAATTCGATGACATGGATATTATACTCAATTTCCAACTTCTCCTTATCATAATTCATTGAGAACTGAAACACTCTACGATCTGAATCGACTGAGTATTACTGTATGTGTTGTTTCCTCAATATTTACAATTGGGGCTACTTTATTGATTTTTTATTGATCCATATGATAAGAACATCATCAAAATGATAAGGAGAGGAAAAATAAGGTAGCCTTGTGATATTCCTCTCCCAAACTTAGATAAGGTTACACATCGTCATAGTGTACATAATTTTGTAAATCTTATTGTAACTTACATTACAATACTGTAATGAAATTCATCAGTCAATCGTTGAGTTCATGCAAAATTCAAAACTTACAAAAAACTTATAGTGAGCCAGATGCAGATCCCTGCCTCTAAATATTACTTTTCAATTATTATAATGTACTATTATCACCGTAAATAATACAATAATTTCTGAATGTACATTTTGAATGCATGTATTAAATTTCAAACTCGTTCATAGCTCATGAAATGAGAGAAGTCTATTGCTTCCTTATCTATGGATAATAATTGAAAGCTGATTGTTATCGGATGGGCACGTTAAACTGTCGGTCCCGGCTGAAGTATGACAGTCGTAAGGCCCACTGACGGCTTAAATTATATATTCAGGCGGTGGGACCGTCCCGCAAGGGACTCCCCACCAACAAAAGCCATACGAATTTACTTTTTAATTGAAAGCTTTGTAGGATTTGAAAACTTATCTGTTGATGGACGATACTGTTAATTAATACCATCAACAGATGGAAATAAATTGGAAGTTGAATTTGTTCTACTGCTAATTAATGAAAAATATTATACATCTAATAATATTAATGAATTCCCATCTAGCTGTTTACCCTACTGTCAATATATGCAGTAGCAGAAGTCTTCGGGGTGAATTACAACATTTGATTGGAATTTCGTTTAATAATAATTATACCATCAAGTTTTTGATATTGTACATTTTTAGGAATGAAATGTTCATTTGGATTTCCAATTATGATTGAAATGTTCTCGTACATGGGCGATACCGTTGATTCTCATCATCCAATCTGTGTCAATCAATCAATCATGTTATTTAATAAAATGTATTACAAAATTGGTCCCGATAAACCTTAAATATGCAGGTGCCTACAAAAAATAAAATACATAAATAAAATGATATATGATAACTTCAACAAGCTCATGCTAAATTAAATTTTGTGTTTTTGGTTTTGAATAAATTCGAATTCTCTTTATTGAACTGTTGATTCTCATAATCCAATTTGCGTCAATCAATCAATCATGTTATTCAATAAATTGTATTACAAAATTGGTCTCGCTAGACTTAAAATATTTTACAGCAAGTGCCTACAAATGATAAAATACATGAATATAATGATATATACTAACTTTAACGAGCTCATGCTCAATTTGATTTTGTGTTTTTGGTTTTGAATAGATTCGAATTCTCTTTATTGAACCGTTGATTCTCATTATCCAATTTGCGTCAATCAATAATTTTATTCAATAATTTTATGCATTACAAAATTGGTCCCGCTGAACCTAGAATATTTTACAGCAGGTGCCTACAAAACTAAAATACATAAATGGAATGTAAATATGAAGAAAAATAAAAATCTCAGTACCCTTTTTTAAATATTTTATCTTTAAATATTCAAAAGTGATAAAATATGCCCTTTTTGAAGGGTACTGAGATTTTTATTTTTCTTTATATTTATATTACAAGTAGCCCTCTACAGAAAACAGATTAATAAATGGAATGATAACTTAAACAAGCTTGTACTAACTTTAACGAGCTTATTTACTAACTTAAACAAGCTCATAATAACTTTAACAAGGTTATGCTAAATTGAACTTCGTGTTTTTGGTTTTGAATTCTCATCATTGAACAACATTTAATGAATGAAATGAATGTTGAATTCTGAGAACAATTTTTCCTAGGATTCTCCTGGATTACAAATTTGTGTTTCTGAAAGAAGCTTTCACGGTTGTCATGTTTTGACATGCGAGAGAGGTTTTCTTAGTGTCGATTTGAGGAGACCAGCTTCTAGTCGTCAATAATCCCACATCATTTAGTCGGTTGAATGAGAAAAATGCATCCTTGGGCCATAACGGACTGGAGCACTGTCATCGTGTATTATCTGCTGGGTGTAATTCCTAGCCTTCATCCTGTAGGTGGCCGGCAGATGCTGGCCAGGTGGTGCTAAATTGACTAACAGTTTCGCAGCCCTGCACCCCTCGATCTTACCAGTGCCTTTGTCCCTCCGCCCCGCCCTTCGCCAGGAATCAACAGTCGGTGAAGTTCTAAGGGCAACGCCGAGGGACCTCCGACGAACCTGCAAACCTATCCACCCCGCCAAACTCGCCCGAAAGTCGACCGTTTACGGCGTGTTTGTGCCAACACCTCGGGTGTTCTCCCGGGCGACATAATGGCACCTTTCTCAAACGCTATAAATGAAACCATTATAGTGAGCCGTGGACCACCACCAGCTTTGTCAAACCACACAACCTGCGGGCACCTTTGCATCGGAATCAATTGTGTGTCACTGAGTATAGCAAATGGACTGTGGTTTGCTTTCATCTCGATCTGAAGGCCTTGGTTTCTTAGAAAGTTTCTCTTCTCCGGTCTCAGGGCTCATTTTCTCAGTTCTTCTATGAACTCGCAATCTCATAAAATGATAACAGCTATAACACATATTTAGTATATATTCACAGTATATATTTCAACTCTTCTACTTAACTTTTTCTACAGTATATATTCACAGTATATATTCATACACTGTGTGAATAGTTGAACATCATCTCACCCACGCTCATTGAGAAAAACATCAACAACTCTTGTAATGTGAAATTAAATGAAAAAGATTCTATTAATTCAAAGAACAGTACAATAACAGAAAAATCTGTATCTTATCATCGAAACATAGAAATTTACAGTAATATAATGACTTAACATATTGATGAGGTTCTTTTATATGAATGAATAACACATATTTAGACTTCAATGAGTGATTCACAAATACTGTTTGTTGTTAGGTAAAAAGTCAACTTCATGATGATAAAGCAGATATTATAATGTTGATTGTAGCTCAAGAATATAGCTCACATTTGGAAGGATATTTCCAATCATCATAATAGTGTGATATTACAGTATTTTACAATAAAATCTTTTGTGATTAATGTCTTTGGCAGTTATTTGTAAATAAGAAAGGGTCTATTGTATTCTCTTGCTGAGATGAAGTCCTTTTACGGTGTCCCACAAAGAGGTTTACACGTTTAATTTTATATTACGTGCCCATTCATGCACCGAACTTTTTCAAATTTCACACAGTTTATAAAGTAGGTTCTAAAAATGTTGAAAATATTCTGGCCAAATTCTCAATATGCCGCCATTTTTTTCTACAAAAATTAGAGAGCTGGAGTTTCTCCAGAATATTTTTAGAACCTTTTTTGTAAACTGTGTAAAATTTGAAAACGTTCGGTGCATGAATGGGCACGTAATACAAAATTGAACGTGTAAACCTCTTCGTAGGACACCGTGTACTATCATAAGCTGGGGATTTCACAACATCCTGCCATAAGACATTGAAGAAACTGACACAATCTTAACTTCCCACACAGTCTTTGATTTGATATTTTTCTGAACTATTCTATGTATTCATTGTAGGCTATGAATTGACAGTGAATATTGCCCAGAGATATCGAATAAATCATTTTCTCAATGGAGTTGTTTCCTTCAATTGCGATGTTTGTGAATACTGAAAATGAAGAAAATTGTGTTTTGCGTTTTTCCATTTCCAGCTGATACTGTGTGAATGATAGTTGAATAATATTTTCTCACACACGCTTGTTGAGAAAAACGTCAACACTATTATAATGTGAATGGATAATAATAATAATAATAATATCGAGTGACCTGGCTGGCTCAGGTCTGGTGTCAGAGTTTTCAGGTCGCAACTGATCAATTTCAGGACCTCTGACATGACCTAACGACTGCTTTTTAGGCAGCCGGGACCGACGACTTAAAGTGTCCATCCGAAACACGAATGGATACAACTAATTTAATGAATACTACTGACACTACTTTATTACTTTACTTGCCCTATTACCATAGGTAAGGAAAGTATTGCTTTCCGAAATAAAATAAGGAACCCCAATTTCTAAATTTCTTTACGTTTCAAGGTCCCCTGAGTCCAAATAAGTGGTTCTTGGGTATTGGCATAGAGAAACGATAGCATAAGTAGATATCCCATGGTATAGGGCGTTTATGTCGAAACTTTCGCTGTTATCCCCAGCCGATAGTTCACATAGTTCTTTCCCATGCAGCAGTGTGACGCTGGTAGTCTCTCAAATTGTGATGTTTATACACTCTCACCCCAACAAAACAGTAAAAAATTTACAATAATCGACAGTAATCGGCTTGAGATAATAGTAAAAGTTGCTACGTAAATTTCCTATACCATGGGATATCTACTTACGCTATCGTTTCTTTATGGTATTGGTATTGGTATTTGTGTGTGTATGAGTGTATGTGCGTCTATGTACACGATATCTCATCTCCCAATTAACGGAATGACTTGAAATTTGGAACTTAAGGTCCTTACAGTATAAGGATCCGACACGAAAAAATTCGATCTATCGCAATTCAAGATGGTGGCTAAAATGACGAAAATGTTGTCAAAAACAGGGGTTTTAGCGATTTTCTCGAAAACGGCTCCAACGATTTTGATCAAATTCATACCTGAAATAGTCATTGATAAGCTCTATCGACTGCCACAAGTTTCATATCTGTAAAAATTTCAGGAGCTCCGCCCCATCTATGCAAAGTTTGATTTTAGATTCTAAATTATCAGGCTTCAGATACAATTTAAACAAAATATTCCAAGTGGAAATGATTGAGCATGAAAATCTCTACAAATAATGTTCTGTTACATTTTCACCTAAAATTTTTAAATAAGCTCGAAATTCGAGAAATGTTATTATTTCAATTGCAAACTGTTGATTCTATTAAATCATTCACTATGAAGAGATAGCAGACTTCGTGTGTCTCCAGCGTTATTTTCCTGTCACCAGCTGGCTAAGATCTTTAGTACTGCCCTGTAATGTACTGACTTGAGATGCGCGTGAACACTAGCGTCAGGTGATAAATTTTCATAACGGCAAGGAAAGTTTTGTGAGTACGCCACACCAGATTTTTTTTCTCTTCACAATATATTCCCCACTAATCCAGTGGGAAGTTTCCCAGTTAAAACAGAGTAACAACTTTTACAGCAATGCAAATACAATCCACCCCACTTTTCTCTACTACCGTTACAACTAACGCATCTCTTATCCAATAAAAATTCTCACAAATCCAACCCATATAATTTTGCAGAACTGGAAACGCCATCGCGTACCGAAATTGATGGCAAGACAAATAATATCTGCAAGACCGTGAACAGCTGATCAATTCTGGTCCGCAATTCGATTCGCTGCTTCCAAGCTGCACAAACAAACTTGATGATTCATAAACATTGCGCCTCGCACCCTTTGTTGATGGCATAGGCCTACTACGACCGATAGGGGTCTAATATATTGAATGAGGTTGATATTTGAGCGGCATGTTGTAGTATTACTATCAGGATCCGATCTGCAATATCCCCCTATCTACTATGGTGTGGTCCACCTTATAATGGCAGTGGATAATGATAGAAGAATAGCGATGCCGATTCTCTGAATAAATTAATTATATTTCTACACTGTCAAAAACATAATTGTCATCGTTGTGGACCTAGAAAAGGATGGTAGCACCGGCTTTGTCGAATGATAGACAAGGATAGCAGAACCAAAGTTGATCAAATACTGTCATTATAACGTGGACCTCACTATAGCTCCTGATCTGTACCTACCCTCTGATCAGTAGCTCCCCCCCCCCATCACCTTACCAAGCTCCTGGGAAGGGAAGCATCAACTTCTTCTTCACCCCCTAATTCTCCTTCTCCTACTTCTTCTTTTCCTCTCTTCATCTTCTTCTTTCTCTTCCTCTTTTCCTGCTTCTCCTTCTTGTTCTCCTGCTTCACTGTCTCCTTCTTCTTCAATTTTGTTTTCTTTCTTTCATTCGCTATTTGGAAGTTTTTTATTATTTTGTGAAATTAATTTTTTATTATCTTATATAATCTTTGTTGTACAGTGTTTTAGTTTTACTTAGAATTGTATTGGAGGGTTATGTGTAGGAGAGGGCCGGCTGCGCCCTAACTTCGCCCTCCTAGGTTTTTAATAATGGCAGTCAATCAATCAATCAATCTTCTTCTTCTCTTTCCTCTCCACTTCCTCTTTCTTCTTCATCTCCTCCTACTCCTCCTCTTCCTTCTTCTTCCTCTTCTTCTTCTTCTTCTTCTTCTTCTTCTCCTCCTTCTCCTCCTCCTCCTTCTCGTCATCCTTCTTCTGCTCCTCCTTCTTCTGCTTCTTCTTCTTCTGCTTCACCTCCTCCTTTTTCTACTTTTTCTCCTCATCTTTCTCCTCGTCCTCCTCATCCATCTCCTCGATCTCCTCCGCCTCCTCCCCCTTCTCCTTCAGCTCCTCCTCCTCCTCCTCCTTCTGCTTCTTCTTCTCCTTCTCCTCCTCCTTCAACTTCTTTTTTTCCTCCTCATCCTTCTCCTCAATCCACTCCTCCTTCTGTTCCCACTCCTCCTTCTTCCTCTTCTCCTCCTACGTCTTCTCCTCATTCTTCTCTTCGTCCTCCTCCTCCTCCTTCTGCTCATCCTCCACCTCCTTCTTCTTCCTCTTCTCCTTCTACTTCATCTTCTTCTTTTCCTCTTTTCTTCTTCTTCTTCTTCTACTTTTCATCTTCTTCCCCTCCATCATCTTAATCTTCTCCTACTCCTCCTTCTTCTTCACTCTCCTTTTCTCTTTCCCTTACTTCTTAATCTTCTCCTACTCCTCCTTCTTCTTCACTCTCCTTTTCTCTTCCCCTTTCATCTTAATCTTCTCTTACTCCTCCTCCTTCTCCTTCTTCTTCTCCTGCTTTTCCTGCCCCTTCTTCTTCCTCAGCTTATCCTTCTCCTCTTCTCTTTATCTTTCTTCTTAATCATCTCTCACTCCTCCTCCTTCTTCTTCTTCTCCTGCTTTTCCTGCCCCTTCTTCTTCATCAGCTTATCCTTCTCCTCTTCTCTTTATCTTTCTTCTTAATCTTCTCTACTCCTCCTCCTTCTTCTTCTTCTCCTGCTTTTCCTGCCCCTTCTTCTTCCTCAGCTTATCCTTCTCCTCTTCTCTTTATCATTCTTCTTAATCTTCTCCTACTCCTCCTCCTCCTTCTTCTTCTTCCTCTGCTTCTCCTGCCCCTTCTTCTTCCTCAGCTCATCCTACTCCTCGTCCTCCCTCACCTTCTGCTCCTCCTCCTCCCCATCCTTCTTCTTCTCCTCCTTCTCACCATTCTTCATCATCCTCTCCTCCTTCTCCGCCAAGGTTCAATGGAGAGGGTCGACGCTGGACACCACAAACAACCCCTCAGGGAAACCGTCTGGGAGTGTCACAGAGGTGCCTCGGGGACCTCACTCACACATATATCCACTCGGATAATTGCCTCGCATATGAAGCTCATGCGTTCTTGTGGTCCAATTAAACAGGGACCGCAAACCCAGTCCTGTCTCCCAGTAACGACTTTAATAATGCTCAGCAAACAGAACCGATGTAATATTATATGCAAATATTATGATTAAATAACGAGCCGGACTAGTGTGCAGTGGGCTCAGCTGCAAGTAGAGGCCTATCAATTTCGAGGTGCTAATGTTGTTTGCGTTATTGATTGCATGCGATTGGGTGGAACGGTGGCCTGTGAATGGGAATTTCATTCATCAGTAAACAGTATGAAAATACAGTATTCATAAACATAATGTGAGATTTAGTTATTCATGAAATCTATTTTTGATTGAAGATTCGTTAGTTTTTTGAAGTGTAAATTTTGTTATTTTAATAGGTGATAGTAGCTTGACCTACAATTTAATTTGGACTGTAGTAAAAATTTGAGAAGGGACAGTTTTGGGCATAAACCTGTTATGTGTAGTAATAATTGTACATGACTGAATAAATAATAAATAAATAATTGGTTTGAAAATACTCAGTATTGATTGAACAGTAGCATAGAATGAAAAATCTGGTGTGGCGCACTCACACAACTTTCCTTGCCGTTATGAGAATTGATCACCTGACGCTAGTGTTCCCGCGCATCTCAAGTCTACTATTCAAAGATTTGAGCCAGCTGGTGACAGGGCAATAACGCTGGAGACACATGAGGTCTTCTATCTCTTCCTAGTGAAGCATTCAATAGAATCAACAGTTGCCAATGGATAATCACATTTTCTCCTATTTCGAGCTTATTTTCAATTTTAAGTTAAAATTTTACTAAACATTAATTGTAGAAATTCTCATGCTCAATCTTTTCCGCTCAAATTTTTTTGTTTAAATTGTATCTGAAGCCTGATAATTGAGAATCTAAATTCAAACTTTGCATAGATGAGGCGGAGCTCCTGAAATTTTTACAGATATGGGACTTGTGACAGTAGTTGATAGAGCTTATCGATGACTATTTCAGGTATACTTTTAATCGAAATCGTTGGAGCCGTTTTCGAGAAAATCGCTGAAACCCCTGTTTTTGACAACATTATCGTCATTTTAGCCACCATTTGAATTGCGTTAGATCGATTTTTTTCGTGTCGGATCCTTGTATTGTAAGGACCTTACGTTCCAAATTTCAAGTCATGCCGTTGATTGGGAGATGAGATATCGTGTACACAGACGCACATACACTCATACACACACACACACACACACACACACACACACACACACACACACACACACACACACACACACACAAACACACACACACACATACACACACACACATACAGACCAATACCCAAAAACCACTTTTTCGGACTCAGTGGACCTTGAAACGTATAGAAATTTAGAAATTGGGGTACCTTAATTTTTTTCGGAAAGCAATACTTTCCTTACCTATGGTAATAGGGCAAGGAAAGTAAAAATCTTACGGTATTATACGCTTTCTCTGACGGTGAGCTGTGAATGGGAATTTAATTCATGAGTAAACAGTATGAAAATGCAAAACTCATATACATAATATGCGATCATTAGTTTGAAAATAATATAGTATTGATTAAAAAAATAGCAATCCCTATTTTTGCTTGTTGCTCTATACATATCTATATTATTTATTCGTTGATTTTTGTGTAATATATTTATCTAAATTTTTATGGTGTATCCTTTATTTGTTTCCCTACCTCCATGCATGACCAATCTCATTTCAATCTATCTAGTTACCATTATTGAAATATTAATAAGATCACCATCTGACTATATTCTTCACCGAATAAGTTGGTTAACACAGCGATATACAGCATGGATAGTCAAATCTTTGGAAATAATACGTTTCAGAGATTTATATAAATTATCCAATATCATTAAATACGACCAGAAGAGTCTCAAATTTATAGCTTCAAGTTGTAGCAGTGCAAATTCTCGCATCCATACTTGCAGATTTCGACAAATCAGTCACAGAAATTGTGAACTGTTGGAGCAGCCGACGTCAGTAACCGGCAAGAGCAGAGAATTGCGGGAGCTCCTGGGCGAGCCAGTAAGAATTTGGTATAATATTTATTCTAAGAACCACAACAAGGGTTATATAATTTATTACTCATGCTCTATCGACTGCAGCCAAGCAGGGCAACCCGTTATTGCGAAAAATAACGTGACAACTGTAATGTCAATCATGACAGCTTTGAAATACAAATACTGAATTGTTGTGCTCAGTATCATCTGCACTATGAAATTGATACATCTACTCTTCCATTCATTGTTCACGAACACTTTTATTCATATCAAAGTTATGATTTATTGTGGAGTATGTCCCTTGTAAGCGTTTAATTGCACAACCAATGACCTATTTAGAGCGGCTGTGAACAAGGTAAAAATCGCCATGATGATTGCCAACCTCCGAAATGGAGACGGTACTTAGAGAAGGAGAAGATGTCCCTTGTCTATTTAGATATTACCAAAGACCTTAAAGAGATATAGACCCACATGCCTATGCCTTCCCAATGATAGCTCTTACTTGAAATTGAAGGCCGCCATTGGGGTATTTTAGCACGAGATATTTTATATTATTTATTTGTAATAGTATAGATCACAAAGGCATTGGTGGCATTGGTATGTAATAATGTTATGGGTTGCCTCCTCAATGGCGGATTTCAATTCCAAGTACGACACTAGCGTTGCATGTGAGTCTATGCATCTTTAAGGTCTTTGGATATTACTCATCGTATATTATATTTCATCGAAACTCATATAATCACCAGGCTCTCACTCGTATTATCGTTCATACTTGTTCCCAATAATCGTTTATGCCCACATCATCCATACTACAATCCTCCCATACATTGTGTAGTCCATCTAAATCCATGTAAAATTGAGAAATCATGATCCAATCTACTTCCTAAAATGATCACAGCTTGAGGGTTAGATACGTCACAACAAGTAACCCATTCCATCTATCTGGAAATGTCTAAATTCTGCTTGTCAGTTGCCGATGATTAAGTGCTCAGTTTGTGGAAAGAATGGACACGCTTCATCTGCCAGCAATTGGTGGATGTTGGTCTTTATTACCAGGGACTAGATATATATAGTACATAGTGGTATTCTTTTCTCTGTGTTATGATGTTGGGTACCAGACATACCTCCCACACCCGCATTCATTCCTTCCAGATTCCCAGATAGGCAAGGAGACGGCGCATGCGCAAAAGAGAATTGTAGGTCGTCCGTTGACGGCATGCTACAATAAATCATGACTCCACTCGGTAAATAATGAGATTTGATCAGATCAGTTTCCAGAGGGTAACTTAACGATGCGCAATAAGAACTGAGCATAGAGATTTACAATAATCCTTGTCGATTGACCCGCACTCTACAAATTGGATAATGAGGGGATCCATCATTTTGACAGGCTGAAATTAAGTCCAGTTAAAGCGGTCGGTGGTTTATACGGAACGGCTTTATCGGTGGTAATTGAAATAGTCTTTTACTGACGTGATTACTCAACCACCGATTTCGGTCACGATTGCCAACTTAACCGTCGTCCGCCGTCTGCCATCTTCGACAATAAACGCGAATTCCCGTACCGATCACATTTCAACTGCCGGACGTCCGCGTATCGCTATTTCACAAATCAAAAACCGGGACGAATTATGTTGATTGAGGGTAAGTGGGGTGTAATTACACGGGACACGAGGAAACATCGTCCTAATTGGGCGTTAATTTCTAATCGTTTTCTGTTATCAAGTCTTTCGCAATCAATTAAAACAACGGGATTGGGTCTAATGTATTGTCTTGTTTTTCTAGGTGGCTTCAGAACCTCTCATTGCTGTACCAATTCAAGATGAATTCAGACGCCTGAAGATGGTGTAGCTGTACACATGGGACAGACATGCAGTTCACATTTTCCAATGAAAACACCTGCAACATATATGTGTGATCCATGAATCCTTAAAACTTGTGGAAAATGCTTTAGAGTTACAATATAATGTTATAAGAGTAAATGGTAAGAAGAGTAAATTGACAGGATGGGCACAAGCCCCGCACACACACATTTTTACTTTCCTTGCCCTATTACCATAGGTAAGGAAAGTATTGCTTTCAGAAAAAAATTAAATTTCTAAATTTCTAATTTCTAATTTCTAAATTTCTATACGTTTCAAGGTCCCCTGAGTCCAAAAAAGTGGTTTTTGGGTATTGATCTGTATGTGTGTGTGTGTGTGTGTGTGTGTGTGTGTGTGTGTGTGTGTGTGTGTGTGTGTGTGTGTGTGTGTGTTGTGTGTGTGTGTGTGTATGAGTGTATGTGCGTCTGTGTACACGATATCTCATCTCCCAATCAACGGAATGACAACGGAGGTCCTTACAATATAAGGATCCGACACGAACAATTTCGATCAAATGCGATTCAAGATGGCGGCTAAAATGGCGAAAATGTTGTCAAAAACAGGGTTTTTCGTGATTTTCTCGAAAACAGCTCCAACGATTTTTATTTAAGTTATACTTGAAATAGTCATCGATAAGCTCTATCAACTGCCACAAGTCACATATTTGTAAAAATTTCAGGAGCTCCGCCCCATCAATGCAAATAGATTCCCAATTATCAGGCTTCAGATACAATTGAAACGAAAAAAATCGAGTGGAGTAGATTGAGCATGAAAATCTCTACAATTAATGTTCAGTAACATTTTCACCTAAAATTGAAAATAAGCTTTAAATTCGAGAAAATGTGATTATTCAATTGCAAATTATTGTTGATTCTATTAAATCATTCACTATGAAGAGATAGCAGACCTCATGTGTGTCTCCAGCGTTATTGCCCTGTCACCAGCTGGCTCAAATCTTTGAATACGGTAGTAGACTTGTGATGCGCGGGAACACTAGCGTCAGGTGATCAATTTTCATAACGGCAAGGAAAGTTGTGTGAGTGCGCCACACCAGATTTCTGTTCGTATGGTATGATATTTTGCCGTACTTATGAATTCTATCAGATTAAACGGAACTTGAAAAACATCATCTGTTTGAAATCATCTGTTTAATCTAATAGAATTTATGAGTACGGCAAAATACCGTACGAACAAAAATCGATGTGTGTGTGCGGGTCTTTACAGTACTATTCAATAAATGAGTACCTTGATTAATCCATATAAATGCTACGTTTCATTTATCTAGTCTTT
This sequence comes from Nilaparvata lugens, assembly GCF_014356525.2. Lineage (NCBI taxonomy): Eukaryota > Metazoa > Arthropoda > Insecta > Hemiptera > Delphacidae > Nilaparvata > Nilaparvata lugens. Next base: position 58,963,624 of record NC_052510.1, on the reverse strand, counting down.
ATTGTAGTTTTGTGAGTTTGAGATCTGTAAGTTTTTTTATCAGAATAAATTTCACTTTTTTTGTTGTAGCTGTGTACTCAGTATTGCAATCTGTTTGTTGAATCTAGTGTTGTCCATTGTCGTCATTTGTATCAAGTAGGCTACACTATTTTATTTATTTTCATCCACTTACTTGAAAATCACATCAATATTGGAACATGTTGTGAGTAAATTTAGAAAGAGAGGGCATTAAAGAAAAATACTAAGAAATTGTCAGAAACCACAGATTTATTGAAAGTTAGAAATACCGGTTTCGGTTGTTACACCATTGTCAATCTCTGATAAACAATGAGTTGAGTTTATCAGAAATGAGTCTCATGAACAATGAAACTCAACAATGAGTTGAGTTTATCAGAGATTGACAATGGTGTAACAACCGAAACCGGTATTTCTAACTAACAATGGATCTGTGGTTTCTGACAATTTCTTAGTCTTTTTATTTAATATGAGTAATAACCACAATATCAACTTCTCAACTACACAAAATGGAAAAAAGTGTACTAGGATTTTTTATTTTCCATCTCTATTTCTTGATTTTGTGAAATGTCTGGCAATTAAAGAATTGTAAAACTGTGTCTATATATACAGGGTATCCTAACAAGCTTATAACAGCCGTTGACCATAGATTCTACTCGACATTTCTGACAAAAAATGTTCAGTAAACTTTTTTCCTCTCGACCTTAGTTTCCGAGATATATAAATTTTTCGATATTTTCAGAATATGCCCACTTCTTGTCATTGAATACTTAATAACTCAAAAACCACTGGTCGAATTTAAATTTCATTAATCTTGTTTGAAACGTTTTCCTCTTTTCAACCTAACCCTTGAAATTGAAATTCGACCAGTAGTTATCGAGTTATTGAGTATATAATGACCAGAAGATGGCATATTCCGAAAATATCGAAAAATCTATATATTGATTCTTCGATATTTTCAGAATATGCCCACTTCTGGTCATTGAATACTCAATAACTCGAAAACAACTGGTCGAATTTAAATTTCATCAATCTTGTTTGAAATGTTTTTCTCCTTCCAACCTTACCCTTGAAATTGGAATTCGACCAGTAGTTATCGAATTATTGAGTATATAATGACCAGAAGTGAGCATATTCTGAAAATATCGAAAAATCAAAATATCTCGAAAACTAAGGTCGAGAAGAAAAAAGTTTACTGAACATTTTTTGTCAGAAATGTCGAATGGAATCTATGGTCAACGGCTGTTACAACTTTGGTGGGACACTCTGTATAATAGAGCTTTTTGAGATAAAGTCACAATAGTTTTATATATATTTGAATCTGAAATATACACTTTATTCATGGGCCTATGTACTTATTCATAAATTTATTCGTGATGTAAGGGCATGTACTCCAACTCAAATCAACTAGAAATGAGTATCTATAATACTACTACCGTTCCCACGTACAAACTCATAACTTATAAATATATTACAATGCATGGAGGACCAATGTGAAGACGAAACATTCGTTTTCAAAGCCAGAAACAAAGTCTCGACTCCCCCAGGTCCACACCGGAATAACATAATGCACTGCAGCTGTAGAATAGATGCAAAATAGAAGGCCTACAAGCAGAGAAATTCCTTCCCACCTGGTGCATAATGCATTCACATTCTCGGACATACGATTCGAGGCCCTCGGGAATCTCACAGGCCTTTACGGTCACACTATTACCAGGAGATAGTGGGTACTTTCACAGTTTTTTGTTTTGTTTACCCTCAAAAAAGTGGACTATTTTTTGTAATGTGGAGGGTGGAGATGGAAGCTTGGACATACATAAAACAGAACAGTCTCCGAGAGTGATGCAGAGGGTGGCGACTATCCTGTCAATTATAGATGATTCACTATTCTCTGTCCTCTCTCTCTCTCTTTCTTTCCCATTTGTTTCTCCGCTACCTCATATCTCCCTCTCTCTCTCTCTCTCAGAGATCTTCACATCTGTTGGTCGACGACAACCCTCTTCGACGAAATACTCCACTGGTTTTTCCCAATTGCATCTTCCTTCCAAGGATCAAAACATTTGACTGTTAGGGAGGACAGTAGTAATGCATCACATTTCAGCGAGAAAGGAACCCCTTTGCTACAATCACAGAGTCCCTCTGATCTGTTGAGATTTGATATCCCATTCAAGAAGAGGGGTATGGATTATTGATAATCATATGGGTCATGAAAGTTCAATTTCACATCTTATGAATATTGAATTCCATGATATTGTATCCCGTTATGCTCTGAGAGAATAGAATACTAGAGTTTATGTTCTATTGCTGAAATTTTCCACTCAATTGTAAACTGTTTCTTTCTAATGTAAATTATGGATTGTGTATTGGTATTGAATTCTGAAAGAACATGAAAATTACAGCAGTATTATTCCATATCATTACCAGTATTCTCATACATTCCAATACATCTAGTATCATACAGTAGTTCAATTAGAAATAAAGATAGAAATCTCAGTACCCTTTTTTGAATAATCTTATCACAACTTGTTTCAAAATTAATGCCATTTTCAAGTGAAGACTTCAAGTATTCACTTGAAAATGGCATTAATTTTGAAACATGATTATTATTTAACGAAAATCCTAGATAAATGCTGTAAATCACCGCGAACACCTCTGCTACTGCAGACATTGACAACAGGGTTAAAACAGATAGATGGAAATCCGATGAGAACTACTATCCATTACATCGAATTTCCATCTATCTGTTTTAACCCTGTTGTCAATGTCTGCAGTAGCAGAAGTCTTCGGGGTGATTTACAGCATTTATTTAGGATTTTCGTTAAATAATAATTATATAATAATTAGCATTTGAATAAATGCATTCTCTATTTAATTCCATCTGTAAATTTTGAAACAAGTTCTGATAAAATTATTCAAAAAAGGATAGGCCTACTGAGATTTTGATTTTTATTTCTATGTATATTACAAGTAGCCCTGTACAGAAAATAGACAGTAGTTCAATTCTATGATATTGAAGATGTTTTACAGATGACAACAGCTTGTGATTGGTAGCATCAGAATAATATTTTGTATAAATTATACTTTATATTTATTCAAATATAATATTATAATTCATATTCATAAATATATTATATTATATTTATATCTATATTATAAATTATAATATAATTATATTTTATATAAATTATACTAATTTATATACATAATTAAGTATATTATACTTAATTGTGGATTACTGGTATCATTTTCAACGAATTTATCCGATTCTAAATAAAAAATCATTATGGTCCTTTTGATCTATCCATGAATATTCAAAGTATTACGGAAATAAATGTGTATCCTCCAGTTTATCCGGTGATATTGAAAGTTGATATCGGATATTCCTATCCACTCTATTTGAAGAATGAGAAAATATTGCTCTTTTTGTGTAGTTGAGGAGTTGATATTGTGGTAATTATTCATAGTAAATCTGACAAATTCTTAGTCTTTTCATTTACCAAAATATTGCTCTGTCATTGGAATACTCAATGGAGTGCATTGGATTTGATATTCAGGTGTCTCCAGTATGGAGAGGTTTCACATCATTATAGTATTCTTAAGTTTCATCAATCGAACAATTTTTGAAACCTAGGAGAACTACATTAAGCTATGTTTACAACAAAGTTTTCAACAAATGTTGTTCACATATTGTTTCTACAAAAAAATAGTTTATTTCTCATTAGATGAGAAGTTGCTTCCCTCAAATTTAGAGCAACAAAAAATGTTGCTGTGCTTTTTAAGAGATTGACAAAAAATTGTGTTTAAAACTTAGTTGTCAACTTTGGTGTGAACTTGGCTTCAGCTTGTTGCTAAAGAATATATTATTTAAAATTCAAATTTCAAATCTCAAATTGAGTTTTATTGACGAAATCATCACAAATACAGTACATGTATAAACAATATAAGACACTTGTGAATTTTCCCCACATATAGTGGGGGAAGAGTTCTAATGGAAAATAACTTGGAACTGAAAATAAAATAATAAATAATTACAATATAACTTGAAAAATTTGAAGTAAATAAGATTAAATTGGCGATTTATAATTTCTCAAATTCATGAGGGTGTATCATGAAGCAACAGAATCTCCTGGTTTACGATTCAACAGATGTTTCCCATAACTCACATTCGGAAACAATATTTGAAAACAGGATAATAACACAAGTATCATAACTGTATTATCCTACATTGATTGAAAGAGACAGAACACAGCAAAGGTGTGTTATTTACTTCGCCAGCACTATTCACGGCCACTCATCATAGTTGTTGTTGGATCTCGAAGAGGAAAAGAGATAGAGTGATAGTGTGTATGTGTGTGTGAGAGAGAGTAGTCTGTGGGAAGATTCGAGTCACAAATTGGGATGCAGCTTGGAAAGAAAAGTATGCATCTCCTATGAATGAGGAGTGAGTGGTATAATAATTGTTGATGGGAACAAAGCTTTCGGTGAATGACAAGGAAGAGAGGAAACGGGAGAACGAGGTGGGGAGGAGTAGTAGGAAGAGGAGGAGGAGGGGAAAGGACAGTTAGGACAATGGAAAGTGTGGGCGATCAAACGTATCCTAATAGTGACGCGCCCAAAAGGAGTTTAATTAAATGCGACCTGGACGGTCGTCGAGTCTCGATCGTGGAAACGAGCCCGTTCATATCGACAACAGTGTCAATTTTGTTGTTTCAGTCCTCAATTGCATACTCTTTATCCTCCCATTCACCTCTCTTCTTCCTTTCATTCATTGTCTTCTACGCTGAGCTCCAACTCCATTTGCAAGCCAAAGACACGGCATAATTGCGGGTTGTTACTACAACCAACATAAACCAGGGTACAGTCCTGTACTGCAAAGTAGGTGGGTTATGTGGAGAGAGAAGAGATAAAGAAAGAGGATGGAAGAGGATTAGATTAGATTAGATTTCTTTATTTATGTATGTTACAATATTTACTAGCTTATACACTAATTCACATTAAATGACGATAATGCTAGTTATTCAACGAATTTCACAAAGTTTAATGAAAAAGACTAAGAAATTGTCAATTTTGTTGCTCCAGTCTTCAATTGCATACTCTTTATCCTCCCATTCACTGAGCTCTCTTCCTTTCATTCATTGTCTTCTATGCTGGGCTTAAAAAAAAATTTCACAAAGTATAAATAATTAATCAATGAGAATGAAGATTGGATGCAATTAGAATAACGATAATATAATAATGTGATGTAACTTCATGAATCGGCGGTGTTTCAACAAATAATTGTCGATTTTCTAGAAGGATATAAAATATCCTTCCCATTAACACACGACCGGGATTGATGAGGAGGAAAGAAAAAAAAATAAAAGAGTAGAAGGAGAAGATGTTGAAGGTGATGAACTACACTTTACTGTAACTACAGAGGAGGTGGTATGTGTGGTGAGAAGAAGAGGTAAAGACTGAGGAAGAGAGAGAATGAATGATAAATAAAGAGAACGGAATAGAAAGAGGAAATGGTGGTAAGGTGGTGGTGGTGAGGAGAAAGGTTGAGGAGATAGCAATAAGAAATGTGATGTAAAAAAATGGGAGATAAAAAGAAAATAGTAGTGAAAGAAAGGATTATGAGTAGAACATGATGAAAAGAAGGAAAAGAGAATGAACAAGAAGAAAACGTGGGGCTGATGTACTCCATATTAATGTACCTGCATATGAGGTAAGGTGTGTGGTGAGAAGAAGTGGTAGAGAAAGAGGAAGTGAGTTGATGAATGGGGAATAAAGAGAATGAAACAAAAAGAGGATGAGAAGGAATGTGGAGGTGACGGGAAAAAGGTGGAGAAGAAAATAATAAGAAGGGTGATGGGGAGTCAAGAGAAAATAGAAGTAGAAAAAGGATCATAAGAAGAACATGATGAAAAAAGGGAAAGAAAATGAAGAGAAGAAACAAAAAGATTAACGATAAGGGAAGGTGTAGGTGATGTACTTCACATTTTTGTACATGGAGAGTAGGTAGGATGTGATTGATTGATTGATTGAGTACTTTATTTATGTAGATTACAATACACTTATATACAATAGCTTACAATACAGCAAAATTATAGATGAATTTACATAATATAGACTAAGAAAATAGTTATTGAAAGTATATGATATGAAAAAGTAATTTGTAATATAATAACTATGGATAATTATATTGTTATGCATCTACATAATTTGGCGGAGCTTTGGACATATCAATGTCCATTCTTCGGAAAGAATATTAAAAATATCCTCCCCACTAACTCTCTACCAAATGTGTGGATGTGTGGAGAGAAGAAAGATGTGAAGAAAAAGGAAGAGAGAGAATATGAGAAATGGAAAGAAGGGGAAAAAAGAGGAACGGGAAGGAATGTTGGAGTTGATGATTAGAAAAGGTCGAAAAGAGAATTAAGAATAGTGTTGGAGGAGTAAAGATGAAAAAATAGTGAGAAAAAGTAAAAGGGAACAATATAACATGAAAATGACTTATGGTCGAGACTAGTCGTTAAAATATTTTTAAGTTTTTAATAAGAGGGTAGTAAACGTTCTTATATTGTTTCTATTTGAAACAAGAAGCACATACAGGTAGAGTGATTTCTTGAGAAAAGGAATTACAAGAAGAACATGATGAGAAAGTGGGAAAAAATCAAGAGATGAGGAGAATTGGGTGGCTGAAAAATAAGGTGAGGAAGAAAACAAAAAGAGAGGTGATGAGGAAAAGTTGTCAAATAAATTGAGAGACAATATAAATTATAAAAAGAATTACGAGATGATAACATTCGCATGATAAGATCTCGCATAATAAGATTTCGCATGATAACATCAATGCGAAGAGAATAAATTAGAGGAATAGATTAGAAAAAAAAACATTGATAGTCACGCGTCATTCAGCAGTGAGTTGTCCACCATCATTTGCTTATCCAATTCAGTTTCTATTACCTATCAGCCCTTTAAACGATTTAAATTTTACGAAAATGGAGAGTGTCGTCTCAGAATCAGAATTTTATTGTTTCTGGTGCGATATTTATAGTAGACTCTGTACAAAAAGACTATTACGTCGTGGTAGAATGCAGCTTGATAGATACGGGGTGGAGTTGTCGATAAAGTGAGAACTGGAATAGTATCTTACGTCACAAGGACGGGAAGGTGCCTTTTGCAGGCTAGAATGATGTTTCTAGTCGAGGGGTTAACCGAGTAACGTACACTATTTTTCATCATAAAAATCTGAAGAACAATAATTGAGAAATGGAAAATATCACCTGCTTGTGCTAACGTTACAACATGCATTCCATAAACATAACTTAGATTACAAATTCCGAATCAAAAATTATGTGGAAGTTGGAAAAACTTCCAGCTGGAGCGCTGAAGGTTGTTTTTTGTACCAGTTTTTCTGTTCCTATTTCGGAACTAGGAAACATACTCGACTCTAAAGAAAACATTATGGTTTCATTACAGTAGAGTATGCTATTTTCATTAATTTGTAGAGTATGTTTATTTGTTCTGCAAACAGCTGTTTACTGGATTGATTCCATGCATGGAAAACAGCTGGAATTGAATGACACTGACAGAAATATTATATCGTATCAGCTTTCATTTAACAAAATGATCTGGAAATATTAAATTGTATCAGCTCTTATTTAACAAAATTTACTGGAAATGAACGACAATTTATCAACAAAATTGTTTATTCAATACTGTGGCAATACAAAATTGATTGGAATGATAATGATGTGCATATACATGAATGATGACTCCATAGCATTCTAAAATATGGTTCTGAGTTCTCTATCACTGTTCATTACAATATTCTTCTCTGACCTTCCTCTCTCGAGACTTAACCCATTGAACAAAAAGCTCCACAATACCACCACATTTTCTTCTTGCTAGGGTTCATGTTGTGAAGTGTGTAGACTAATTAATAAAATCAACTTTTTTGTTGTTAAACAAATTTCACATAATCCTATAACTTCATAACACTGGGACATCAGCAACAATGTTCTTTTGTTGTCAATGTGAACTAATTTCTCAAAATTCCATGGTTTCAAAACACTTCACCCTAGAGAGAGAATAGATTTGTCGCATTTTTAATCACGTTACATCACTTCGGTTTGAATCAACATGTCATCATGCATTGGTTATTATAAAGGCTACAAACTTATTTGCAAGGGTAGCGTGTCCAACACCCTGCATAGGTTTTAATCAGGTTACTGCAACCGCAACAAACTTCTTTTCAAGGGTTGCGTTTCCATCACCCTTCAAAGTGGCCTAATTGGCAAGGGTCAGATTTCGCACTCATTTTTTCTGGAACTTGAGAAGAGCTGGTGTGACACTGATTGTGATTCAAGCAACGTTCGCAGAGATGTCGCTGAGTTCGACGTGCGGACAAATTCACGACGGTCATCGTCATCGGACCCTTGACGAGTTAATTCCACTGGCACGCTCGTCGAGTCTAATCCAATAAAACAATAGAAGGCGTCGCCTTACATATGCATATTTGAGGTTCATCTGTATGTAGGCACTTGGAGTCCTCTCGCAAGGCGTTGGACCAGGCAAAGGATTAGTGGATTACAGAAAACAGTCACGATCTGAGCGAAGCCGACTTACTCCACCACGTGAATTAACAAACTTCTTCCCTAATTACCACCTTATTCATTCAGCACAGAGAATCTTTAATGAGTGCCATTTGTCATGAAATTAAAACTCCGCCACCACTTCCTAAACCCACGCAACACTCCTTCTCTCTCCCTCACATAATCTCTCTCACTCACTCTCTCTCTATCATACTCTCATCAACTCCCTCACACTCTCACTCTGTCTTCCTCTGCCACACCACTATCCTCTGAACTTTGAGGATGCTCCGTAATCGAATTAATCCATAGGAACGTCGAAGTGCTCTCTGAATACTCTCAAAAGAACCGGGTATTCTTTGAATACTTTAGCACCAGCATTATAAGTCTTGGTGCATATTCGTTCCCAGCGTTTCGGGAACGGTTTATGGGATTGAGGATGGATAGAACTAGGTCAGTTACATATAAGCACAAGTTACATTGTTGAAAGATGTTTCTTAATTAATACACTATTCAAAGATGATTATGTTACAATTAATCAGCAGTGTTATTCAAAGAGTATCAAGTGCACGGTGATAGTTCGGAAACTAAATTCTATTTTAAACTGAATTGAATCCTTATCAAGTCTTTGTTCGTTATAATGTGATTCATATCACCCTAGTCTCACATACATAATAGAAAGTTCTCAGTAATGGGTACTCTGATTGTTGTTGATTTAGCGTTGTCATAAACCCACCTCATGTCCTATCATGAAAAATACTGATGTTTATGACAACAGAACGTTACCGAAAGCTCTTTTGGCATTCAACCGATCCGTTCAGCCGTTGGATCGGACGAATCAGCCGGCCGTTAATTCGGCCGAATATGGTCGTCCATTGAAACCGTTTACGTCAGTCTAGTTAAGTGGTTGGCTGAACTATTGAATATTGAAAAAATATCGAATTAACTACAATCATAGCCACCAAAATTTCCCATAAACAATGATTATATTGAGATTTTGAAAATTCAATAGACAAATATCCAATAAATTAGTTATCCATTACAATAATCTTACCTTCCAATCCTATTTGTTCAGCAATCTTTTTCCACAGATTCCTTTGAACATGATGACGATTATATCTTTTGTCTCGCATATCGCACAATGGAACATGCTATTGAACCAAACACATCAACTTTTCATTGTCCATAGTTACAAATTTATAAAACAGAACAACTTCAAAAAACAAACAAGACTGTGAAACAATTTTGAGGTAAGGATGATGTTGTCTCAGCTCGACTAGTTAGTTCAGCCGGAAAATCCCATTCAATTCGGATCAAGAAATTGATCGGCCGGAGACACGGCCCTATAAAATTGTTGCAATGGACGAGCATCTATTCCTTTCTTTGTTGGGGGATCGTTCGGACGAGTTTGGTAGTTTTCAGCCGATGCTAGTTCGGACAAAAACGGTTCTAGTGGACGGCCGACCTTAAGCGTCATACGTCGTCTACTCATTGAGACAGTATTCATTGAGTGTATAAGAATATCACAGCAGAGAGAAATATACGATAATTTAGGATTGTTTTATTATATGATCACAGGTATCACTCTGATGATCATTGATTCAGCAATGTCCCAAGCCAACCTCACGTCCTCTGTCACAGCTGAAACCTAATTTATTGTGCAGCAAGAATGTCGTTCAGTCACAAATTTAACGGCTGTAAAGCGAGTTTAATTCGCCGGAGTCACCTGTCCGGCCGGCAGCCGCTCAACTTCATTTCCCTGGCGGACGATAAATTCCGGCGAGCTGTGAATCCTGGCCAACACTAAAATTTTATGCGTTCGAAAATTGCGCTGAAAAACTGCCACCACTCAGTGGAGCGACCTGTTTTCCCGAAACGGCGATTTTCCGCGCCATCACAAACGAATCAATTTGACGACTGCTGTTACATCAGTGAGTCATTAGTGCAGTGTAAATGCTGGATTCAGATATTTCAGGTTAGATAATATATTTTCAAATGAATTGTATTTACAAGCGAATCAATTTGACGATTGCAGTTCTATCAGTGAATCATAAGTTCCATCTTAATTGACCGAGCGAAATGAGGTCTAAGATTCAAGTCGACGGTTTGGCATTTCTCTTAATGTTTAAATGTTTGAATGTTCGAATGTTTATATGTTTATATGTGTATATGTTTATATGTTGCGCATTTACGGTGAAACGCGGTAATAGATTTCCATGAAATTTGACAGGTATGTTCCTTTTTAAAATTGCGCGTCGCCGTATATACAAGGTTTTTGGAAATTTTGCATTCCATGGATAATATAAAATGAAGAAGGAGCCTCCTTCATAGGTCAATATTAGAGTGAAAATCAGACTATAGAATTATTCATCATAAATGAGCTGTCTAGTGGACTATAATACTACCCGTTCAAAAACATCGAACATCTTGAAAATGTATCTTTCCATTAACGTTAGTAGACAGTTGACTATAATACTACCCGTTCAAAAACATTGAACATTTCAAAAATTGTATCTTTCAATCAACGTTGTAGACAGTTGCAGCCAGACCTGATAACAGCGCTCACACTCACATTCCGGGACGACACGTCACGGTACGATATAGGACAGAAAGCTCTATGTTTATTTAGGATTTTTTCTAGATATATTCAATTGATAAATTATTTATTAATTTTTGAGAAAATATAACAACAGGTCAATGTAACTCACTGAGCGCGAGGTCTACTGTTCACAGAAATACTAGTAAATTTTCAAATGAATTGTATCTACAAGAGAATCAATTCAACTATTGCAGTTCTATCAGCGAATCATACATAAGTGCTGTGATAATGCCGGCTAAATTTAGATATTTCAGGTTAGATAGTATATATTTAGTTAGGTAGTCTATATTTTCGAACGAATGTATTCACAAGCAAATCAATTTGAGGACTGTTGTTTTATCAGCGGATCTTTTAGTGAAATTATAATACCGGCTGAATTCAGATATTTCAGCTCAGATAGTATAATTCTGTAGCAACTGAATTGATAATGGTCTGATAATGCTACTTCATTCATATATTTCAGCTTGGATAGTGTTGGCTGCATTTTAGCCACAAGCACATCATAGTTATACTAGTCGTTGTATTTTAGCAGCAGTTATAAACCCATCATCTATATATATAAAAGCGAAATGGCACTCACTCACTGACTGACTGACTGACTGACTCACTCACTCACTCACTCACTAACTCACTCGCAGAACTAAAAATCTACCGGACCAAAAACGTTCAAATTTGGTAGGTATGTTCAGTTGGCCCTTTAGAGACGCACTAAGAAATCTTTTGTCAATATTTTAACTCTAAGGGTGGTTTTTAAGGGTTTAAAGTTCGTATTTTAGCATGTATATTCTTCTTATTCTCTTAATATTATAATTGAAAAATGTCCATACCATATGTTAATATAGAACTATAATCTAAAGAGAGTACCTCTTCGAACCAGTTGTTAACTGGTAACTAAATTAATAATTTTGTCAGGTTGGCATTAAGTTGAGTTGACTTTGTTAGGTTGGCACCAAGTTGAAGATTGAATTGCATTTATCGCGGAAAAATTGATTGGGCACTGCTACTTCAATCAGTGCTATTCCTGGGAATATTATATCACTAGCCGTCAGGCTCGCTTCGCTCGCCATATCCGTTTAGCCAGACGTTAAGTCTGGACCCCCGACTGGATCGTCCTAACATATGATAAAAATGGTCAAATGTAAAATGCAGGCGAGCGAAGCGAGCCTGCTGATCTCATTCTTGGACGATCCAGTCGGGGGACCAGGGGGCGGAGCCCCCTGGCTAGACGGATATGGCGAGCGAAGCGAGCCTGACGGCTAGTAGTACATAATTGTACTAGACGTAGTATTATAGCAGCAGTAGGAAAACAATTTCTGATATGAATTACCAAATAAAATGGAGGTTTTTTAATGGCCTATATTTATTATAACAATCATAATGTGATAACTAAATTATCAATCATAGAATCGACCACTCACTACAACATAATCTCTCCTACTATAGATATTGTAGATAACATGTATATCATAATGCGGATATATCTAGAAAAGTAGTACTTTTATGCTATTTTCATTGAGTGTATAATTATGTGACAACAAAATGGCCGAAGAAGGCCGAAACTAGTGTTGCTCTTTTGAAAAAAATATTCCAAATGAAGGGTAGCCTTCTTCGTGTTTCCATTTATTATGTTTTTCAATAATTTGTAAAAGTTGCCCATATTAGTGAAGTGATTTTGGACGATACTTTATAATATAAATATATTTTATTATTTATTTCATAATTTTATATTCTATATTATAAAACTGTCAGAATTGATCAAATGATAGGTAGAATCTCTACCGATTGTGTTATCCATAAGACTTGCTGACACTAAAAATGAATCCCGCTGTAACAATCTTCCAAACCATTCTGTCAGCATTGTTTGGATGTGATATCTTGGTGTTGTTTACGAGACATGATGACAGTATGAAGTGATTTTCAGTGTAGCAGATGAGCTGAATTTGGACGCTGAAAATCGGGGAGTCGGGATTTGGAGAATCATGCGTGGGTGGGAATTGGAGAGCTACCCTGGCTGGGCTCAGAGATGGATATGGCCCTAATTGGGACAATCGCTGGATGACATGAATCCGCTACTAATGATGGCTATGGTCCTCAGAGCACATCCCTCCATGTTAAAGGATGTTCTCGTTGAATTGATCCAACGTTTTTTTCGGAATACTAGAGTGAGATGAAACTACAGATTGTCTAGATATAGTATGGCATTAATACAATGAAAATTGTAAATCATAGCTCCATTTAAATTTAAACTTTAATTTTATGATACACTAGCCGTCAGGCTCGCTTCGCTCGCCATACCCGTCTAGCCAGGTGGCTCCGCCCCCTAGACCCCCGACTGGATCGTCCAAAAATGAGATTAGCGGGCTCGCTCCACTCGCCTGAATTTTTCATTTGAGCATGCTTCATCCAATCAGAAAGTCAAAGTACTGAGAAAACGCAGAATAGCTGAGAAAAACGCTGATTTTGGGCGTATCTTTGATGAAATATTAAAGTCACCTCATCATAAAATTTTTAGACCCTAGCTGAACCTCTGTACCAAATTTGGACATTTCCTGTCTATTACTTAATGAAAGAACTGAGAAAACGCAAAAAACCGCTAATTTTGGGCGTATCTTTGGCGTTATTTCAAATTCCTTCTATAACAACATTACTACACCCAAGCTGAGCTTCTGTAGTAAATTTAAAAAAATTATGTTCATTCGTTCTCAATAAAGCTGAGAAAAAGCAAAAAAAAAAAAAACGCTGGAAAACGCATATTTTGGACGTATCTTTGGAAATTTTTCCAAATCCGTTCTTAGTGCGCCTCTAAAGGGCCAACTGAACATACCTACCAAATTTGAACGTTTTTGGTCCGGTAGATTTTTAGTTCTGCGCGTGAGTGAGTGAGTCAGTCAGTCAGTCAGTCAGTCAGTCAGTCAGTCAGTGAGTGAGTGAGTGCCATTTCACTTATATATATATATATATATATATATATATATATATATAGATGATCATAGAACTAGGTTGAGATAATACTACAGAGTTAGTAGATATCGTATAGTCAAGAGTGTTAATGTACGTGTTAATTCACGTTCTATACATTAAACAATTGAATGTTTCATAGTCTCATTTGTACTATTTTTATCAATATTAGAGAAACAGTTTTGGGGTTTCCTGTTGATTCTCTTCCAATAATTAAATTGATAATAGTATAGAAACACACATATATTGTCAAATTCTACCGTTTTATATGGTACAGGACAATGGTTTCATCATGGTATGGCTCTACGACATTGACAGTGACTCAGTCCAATCATTATTTTGCTATTGTGATTGTTGAATGTGATAAATAAATTGATAATAATGTATTTCCTGTTCAACATTTCTTTCTTCCCGTGTCAATCAGTTTTCATTCAATATAAATGACTTTTTGCAGTATTGCATAGGAAAAAATACTCTAATTGGCATGAAAATCAAGCATAAATATGCTCAATACGTTATGAACGTTGATAGTGATCTGTCATTACTGAAACAAGAGGTAATTCATTGGATTGGAAAATATGATTCTATGAATATTTTATAAATTTATGAAGTTTTTCAATATTTTTCGATTTATTAATGCAGTTTGAGTGTAATAATCATTTGTTCCATTTTTCCAATGAATCCAGATACAAAATTCTTAGTATAATGTAGATTTGGACTGTAAATTTTTATGTTCTTTATAAAAGTGCTCTCATAACCTCATTTCCACTATTTCCATCAAAATTAGGGAGATAAATAGTTTTGGGTTTATCCTGTTGATTCTCTCCCAACCATTAATTTGATATTGTTATTGTTGAATGTAATGAATAAATAAATACATATTTGTTTCTCTGTAACAGTACTCCATCATTCATCAAGTCTCTCATGATTATCAGATCTGAATTAATCATGACTTATAAAATGGAACTGTTAGTGGTTATATTGATATAGTAGTCTCTGTATATTGACACAGTAATATGAATATTTATGGACTCTTGATTATAGGAAACCCTGATCGATTCACGTTGATGAATGGACAAATAGAATGGTTATAGGCTAGACCATTGTATAGTTCACAATTTATACCACAGTATACTGTATTGTGGAGGGAAAAAACACGCAAAAGTTTATCATCATCATCGAGAAGAATAATGGAATAGAACTTGTGGCTCATGTTCAAACACATGAAAATAAGTATTAGTATATTTATATCCTTCCAAGACTGGTGGAACTCGGAACTCTTGACTGAACGTTCCCAGTAGTTCCATAGAGAAACGATAGCATAAGATACCCATAGCAACGATATCCCATGGTATAGGGCGTTTATGTCGCAACTTTTACTGTTATCCCAAGTCGATAATTCACGTAGCTCTCTCCTATGCAGCTGTGTGACGCTTTTAGTCTCTCAAATTGTGCCGTTCATACACTATCACCCCAACAAAACAGCAAAAATTGACAATAATCGACAGTAATCTGCTTGAGATAACAGTAAAAGTTGCGACATAAATTCCCTATACCATGTACTATAGGTATACATCTACTTACGCTATTGTTTTATGGTAGTACACAGTACGTATACCCTGAAACATAAGAAGTCAACATTGAAAAATAAATAATTCAAGATGAATAATATAATATGAATATGAAAAATTGAAGATGAACGTAGAAAACATACATATGAACATTTAAAACAGAGATGAACATTGAAAACATAGAAAAAAAACATAGAACAAACCACTAAAAAATATACTCCTCGATATCATATGACACTTCCATAAATTTTCACCCCCCTTCAATTGAGTAAGCATCAACTTCATCCACAAATCAGAAGACGCCCATTTTCCAATAGATTCTGATGTAGCGTCAACTCTACATATCCTGCAATCCAATGAGCAAATCCCAATCTATCTTATTCAATCCATGTGAACAGCCAGTGTTGGCACTTCTCAACTGATCTATGAATTCGTGCTGATGAATTACTGTGGAGCGACATTGATATATATTATTACATACTGGGGAGAGACAAAGAAGAAAAATATACTATGTAACATTGGTGTATATATTTGTGTAATAGAATACTGGGGAGAGACGAAGAAGAAGAATATACTAGTGGAGTGACGCATTATATGAATGGTCATACGTTTGAAGGGTGGGGGTAGCTTGTAAACACGTGACAATGACAGATGCTTAACACAGCTCACAGTTCATGACGAGCATAAAATTCATCTCCAGCTTTTAACAAAACGACAAGACAAGTGCAATCTATTTTACATGGTTTGCAGTGCAGGACTCAAGCCAGGTTTCGACATGAATGGATCACCTTACTTTCAGCCACAGATCATTGCGGCGTTTCTGTATTGTTTGACCTCTGTTCATGTTCCACCAAATGAGAAAATAAGAGTACAATTTGATGGAATTGGTTTGCGGATTTTTGTTACAAACTTGACAGTTTCAATTTGCATTCTACCATAGATAAACAATTATAGCGTGAGTAGATATCCCATGGTATGGGACGTTTATGTCGCAACTTTTACTGTTACTGTTACTTTTACTTTTACTGTCAATATGTATATTATACATTTTTTTGGTTGTACAATGTCAATTAATATAATATATTTGTATTTCGAGAAGATATATTTGATGTTCATTTGGTCGTAATACAAAAATCCCTTCAAATTTTAAAATTTACAGTTTATTATTTATAAACAAATAGGTAATATGCTGGTTATGTATTATATACTTTTCGTTTATTTATTTTCAAATGCTTTGTTATAATATTGTATAACGCATAAATATATACTATGTACTATATATTCATATTGTATTGCATTTTGAGCAAGTGAAATAAAATTTATTCTATTCTATTCTATGTTATCTCAAGCCGACAGTCCACGTAGTTCTTTCCAGTGAAGCTGTGTGACGCTCGAAGTCTCTCATACTGTGCCGTTCATACACTCTCACCCCAACAAGATAGTAAAAATCGACAATAATCGACAGTAATCGGCTTGAGATAACTTAATAGTAAAAGTTGCAACATAAACGCCCTATACGAGGGGATACCTAATTAAACTCTTGAATTAATTGCCACCTATAGCGCCAAGCATCTCTACAAAATAATGCCAGCTTTACCCAATCCTTGCCGTTCAAAAAATCAATAAATGCTTCCTGGTTAAGCTCAATAGCTCCCAAATATCTACATCTCCACTCTGATAGAATGGGGCATACTGCTAGGAAATGGAAAATATCCTCGTTATTTCCTCTGTTACATAATGAACAGCGCATGTCTCTATTTTCCAACCACGGCTTGTAGTTCAAATCTATCAATCCATATCTTGCCTTCATCACCCATTTTATAAGCGCATAATTTATTCATTATTGTTTTATTAATATTTCCAGTTTACAACAATAGAAACACGGCAAAGACCTGGTTTTAAACTTTCTTAAATAACGACATTGTCGAATTTTCCCTCTTCCATATGCAAGGTCAATGACTCTTCTCAAAACAGAAATAATTTCATTGGATTAAGTTTGAAGACACTTAACTCTGCTCTCCATTTTATGATTTTTTTACGAACGCTACAGTTCGAAAGTAAGGTCCACCAACAGAACAAGCAGTAAAATATCATTACTAGAACGTTCAAAATAAAATTCTTGATTGATATTCTCATAATATTACTTGAGGGCAACGTTATTAGTTGTGGAAATGATTTAATGTTTCTTTTTGTGTGTCCTGGAGCCTTCAAATATCCTACTGAGCAGGTGGGATATCTCTGTCTCATTTTAAAACTGTGCTCCTCTTCACAAAATAAACCGATGCGTCTCAGCATTTTTCTTGGTCATATAATTTAGTGGGTGATGTTGGTCTGTAATGAAAAAAATATTTCCCCAAAATGTAGAACTGGATAATATTTTGAGAGTGGTTTCAGTGGATGGAATTAGTGAAGCAGTCTCTCATAAAAATATTTTTAATGTCTCAGAGCTAATGCTTGTCTCTATGTGAAGCATAGAACTACTATTTTAGTCGGATGTGAACACAAACTGAAATTAGTGAGATACGGTAGATTAAAACGAATGAGCAATATGGAAGGTTTATTTTTTATTGCCTACCTGGAGTTTATGAGCGTAGTGGAGGTCACCTCCGAAAAGTAAAATCTGAATTCATAGGATTTTGGCTTCGAAACAAGATTTGAGTGAGATAACAAAGGAACTTACGTCAACTTTCAAAGTTCAAAATTCAACTACTCCTGGACCGAAAATTGAGTGGCGAAGCAGTGATATGTGATTAAATAACCTAAAGTTAAGACAAAATTGAACAACATCAACATTTTATCAAAATTTTGAAGAGAAATGGTACATGTTCAGCATATTTTTTCCTCCATTGTCATATATTATATTATGATTATAGAGTTTTGTACAATAAATGAATAAAATTCGCTAGTCATTGATACTACTATAAAATATTATAATGATGTGAGGATCTAGAAAGTGAAAATTTTCATCAAGAAACTCCATTCCACAATAGAAAGGTTAGCGATACAAATTCCGATTTTTTAAGTTTGCAATGACATAATATTTCAAACAGTTGTAAGGTGATTTCAGAGGCCCTGAAATCATTCAGGTGCGACCTGAAAACTTGGACACCAGACCTGAGCCAGCCAGGTTACTCGATATTATTATTCATTCATTAAATGTTATTCTCCACTGTATTAGAGTTACTGTCTGCATTACTATATTATTTAAATTCAGGGCATTTAAATAAAGAGCACTTTTAGTTATTGGTAGCTGCAGATGACGTCATCTGCTTGTAGGTTTTTAGTCTCTGCAACGGAAAAACCTTTTTGTTGGCTTGCTGTTACCTATCGGCAGAGCAATAGCTAACAGAACGTCTCTGCACAGAATACAAATATATTATATTATATTTTCAGGAATTTGTCACTGTTAAAATTATTGTAATCTATGATTCATCTCAGTTTTTGACGTTCATAACTTATAGCATAGAACTATGATCATAAACATATTGATGTAGGCAAGGCCTGCATGGACACTAATAATGTGGACAGAATATATTATAGGAGTTTTCTCTGGTCTCTGCAACGAAAGTGGCCTGTTAAATAGTTAAGTCCGTGCTGTTAACTATGGGCGACGTTATTTGTCGACTCTGCAACCGGGCATTAGAGCATTGTATTGGATAACTGTATACTGAGTAGATATATTTCAGTGAAGTATTTCACTGAGCATATTCACAATTATTTAAGGAAATGATGATTGATATTTGAGTTTTAAACACCATATATTATTAAATTTACAGCGACTATATATTATACCTGAATTAATACCTGTCAAGTATCTCACATATCACACTACTTCAAGTGACAGTCACTAACGATACTGCTATAGAGTGAGGTTAATTCCAAACTGTCAAAATTTCTTATAAATATATAATCAATGTTTCTAATTCGATTGTTGTCAGTATCCTTATGAATAGCGTTAATGCTTCCTATCCAAACAAATATGGCACTATAGTTATTTGTGCAACTAGTGCGCAAAGTGTCAGTTTGCTGCACCGAAAGAAACGTTTACGCCCGAGCCGTAGGCGAGGGCGGAATGGTTTCTTGAGTGCAGCAGAGGAACTTTGCGCACGTATTTCACAAGTTTTTCCTACAGTTACCATTGAATATGAAAAGTGGGTAATTATGGGTAAAATTGCCTGAAATGCATCAAATGTTTTTCTGTGTAATTTTATTATTGATAAAAACCTCAATCCTAAAATCCTAAAGTCCTCGTTGTCCTTGGTTATAATATATAATGAATAATAATTAGCGCGTTGTGCTTCGTTGCACCTCTGCTCACTATAGCAGCCACAGCAGTCACTGTTACCAACTTCATTTTCATTTTGCTGCACTGTTGCTCCATATAACCTACTAAGTATTTTGCGTTGCCATGTTGCAAATCTGGAGTGCAGAAAAATTTTTCTCGCACTAGAGCGAAAAAGTGATTCTTTGCGTTCTGTAATCAGTGCAGCAATGGCCACTTTTCAACGTAACTGTAGGAAAAGTAAATTTCCCTTGAAGGTTTTATACTGGTGAAACTACTCTGAATAGATGTAATACTACATCATTATCACTACAATAATAATACTGTAATATATGTAATACTCTTCACAGAAATCTGAGACACTCATATTAAATAAAACTCAGTTTACAATGAACTGACTCATCCAACACCACATCATCATACAAAGTTGCTGAAGACTTCATGTCAAAGTCATCTAGCTCTTCAACAAGTCCTGAATAGTTTCCACCAGGCTTTTCCTTGTCGGGGAACTAGCTTTTCCTCAGCATTACAAGCGGTCACCCATCAAATCGCAAGCCATTTTCCGGTTGCTGAACTTTGCTTGCTGTCATTTTCCGGGACGTACACCATCTTGGATGGCATGTCACTCTCTCTCACTCTTTCTCTCTCTCTCACTCATTCTTCCACTCTCTCTCACTCTCTCACTCTCTCTCACTCACTCACTCACTCTCTCTCTCTCCCTCTCACTCTCACTCTCTCTCTCTCTCTCTCCTCACTCACTCTCTCTCTCTCTCTCTCTCTCTCACTCTCTCTCTCATGTGAGAATGCGGTGAGGTGATATTACTCGAGCGTTGAGAGACTCGTAAAGCGTTGCCCAAAGGAGTTGCCAGTTTATCAAGGCCTCGTGTAAAGAATAACAAGGCGGGTAACGGACTTTCATCTATAAGACAGCATATTTTCTCGGTTTTTCATGACGTGCTGCTAAAATTCTGTATCAGCATTTTCCGGAGTTGATTTTAGGATGATGCCTATGAGAAAGTCATCATCATTGAACTCCTATATCATGTTTGCTCCGGTTGAAAGATTTGTCAACATAATAGTATATTTCGCACCTAGAGCAGAAAATGATACTTTTCCGGCTCAAAATCGGTTTTCAAGTCCGAGACCGTAGGCCGAGGACTAGAAAAGATCGAGAGCCGGAAAAACATTTTTGCTTGTGGTGCGAACGCTATTTTTCGCCACACAGAAAAATCAACAATATATATGAGAATAGTTGTTTACTAAGCACTTCCGAAAGCAGAAGTGGAAGGTGATAGCTCTAGCAAATCTGAGATAATCTGAATATCAGGAAATTGTCCAAGTATTTTTATTTTTTATTCTGATTTGTCTAAATAACCTGAAAGATTAAAGATGTTCAATTATGTGGGAGGTTGAGTTTATACTTTTTTATTCTTTCAAATGACAATAAGATGATATTATATATAAATGTTTCAATTCTTGAATAATGAACACAAATAATGAAAAGTTTTTTGATCACCTTTCTTAGTTCCATGTTAGCGGCTGGAAAGGGTACTCTTTCCGACCTAGGCCGGAAAAAAACCTGTTCTGACGTCAGACAAGAGTCGTCTGCAAACAATGTCTTTCAGATCTACTTAGGGACTGGAAAACAGCTGTTTTCTGTTCAGTGTGGCGAAAACAGAGTCTTCTGTGATCAGTGGGAGTCATCAGTGATGAAGATGATCAAGTATTGGAATTATTTCATTTTCATTAATAAAATATTATTATCACTCATATCATTACAATTTATAATATGAAGACTCGAATTTGTCACAATAATTATAAATATAATATACTGGAATATCATGATACTGGTTTCTTCTGTTATACACTTATCAATTCCTGGTACACTATGATAGAGCAGCAGAACGGATAGTATTGATGAAGCGATATGATTGGTAGATGAATCACCAATCACGTTGAACATTTGCCATTGGTCAAGACGTGCCACTTTCACATTGAGCGGTTCATGCAAACGTCATAGCAATGGGGAACAAATTCTTCTTCTTCTCTTCTTCTTCTTCTTCTTCTTCTCTTCTTCTTCTTCTTCTTCTCTTCTTCTTCTTCTTCTTCTTCTTCTTCTACTTCTTCTTCTTCTTCTTCTTCTTCTTCTTCTTCTTCTTCTTCTCTTCTTCTTCTTCTCTTCTTCTTCTTCTTCTTCTTCTTCTTCTTCTTCTCTTCTTCTTCTTCTTCTTCTTCTTCTTCTTCTTCTTCTTCTTCTTCTTCTTCTTCTTCTTCTTCTTCTTCTTCTTCTTCTTCTTCTTATTCTTCTTCTTTGAATTGAACATTCACAATAAGCAAGTGGAAAATATCTACGTGATAGCCAAAAGGCGGCGATTGGAATCTTCATTGATTTTCCAAAAATACAGAATCTATGTTCATGCCACTGAAATTGTGTTGATTTTCAAAAGTAATTGTGATGGAAATGGATGAAAACAATGTAGACTCAATATCTCAAACAATCTCAACCAGCAATATTCATCCAGCTTCATTCTTCGAAATGCTTATTGTACTTAAAAAAAATTGTTCAGTTCTAAATCATGTACATCGGCTACATCGTCAGTATTCGTTAAGGTGCGTACAGACTTCCGCTCTGCTCCGCAATCGAACGTCACTCGAGCAGATCGATTGATGATCGACCTGGGAGCAAGAGTCGAACGCGAGAAGAGCTAACATCTCCCGTAACGTTCATGATCGGAGCGATTGCGGGGCGTGCGCGGAACGTGTTGGAGGCGCTTATATCTGTACGCACCTTTAGTCATTCGTTAGTATTGCCTCCAATAGTATTTATTATCTTCACAGATCCATTTTTCTACTACAAGACTGACTTTGAGAACAATCAATGGATTGACATCATTGCTGCAGTTTCCAATTCACGAATTATGTTCATATGATCATGTTCCATTGTTCCCCATGAATGTACAGTCTCATACAGTCAAGGTCTGGCGCCTCATGGATAACCCTAATCTGTGACACAATTCGACTGACTTGAGATTTAGAAGAAATGACTGTTCAGTCAGTCAGACTTCTCCATTTTCTACATCTTACTTACTCATATAATAATTCATGTGACTGACTTATAGTAAGACTTGATCCCACTATGCTACCCATGAAATCCATGTTTTAATATTATGCTACACACAAATTCAATATGAGGTTGTTGAATCATACAACCCGAGTTTAAAGCCAACTGAGGTTCAAACTCTTCAAGATTGATGAATGTGGAAACAGGCACCCCTCTGTTTGGGAATGCAATATATTAGCTGCAAGTTTCATTGGTTAAGATCGTTCTTAAGTGAAAGCTTTCAATGGATTCTCTTGAGACAAACTGGGCGGGGGATTAACACTGTCAGTATTTCTTATAGTTTGGATTGATGTTTTAGATTGAAGCTATGATGACAGTAAGAAGTGAATCCAAGATAAACTGAGCAAGGGTTGTTTGGCTTTAAACTGACAGTAGTTCCTAGTAGTTTGTATTGGTGATTTGAATTTGAGCAGTGATGACACATTGAAGTGAATCCAAGATGAACTAAACAGGGGTTGCTTGGTTTCAAGCTGGCAGAATTTCTAGTAATTTGCATCAATGCCTCTGGTTTAGGTAATGCTGACGGTTTTGTGTGAACCCAGTTGTGAACTTTGTCCGGTGTATAATTTTGGGGCTCGAAGACGGTCATCCAGCGCCCCGGGGCTACATACCCTTTCATCTCAGGGTTGTAATTAAATCCGGTGATTTGATAGTCGTTGGCTGCTGCCTCAAGACGCCTTCCCGGATCAAACGGGAAATCGAGTTAAGTGACGGAAATACTCCGTTTTGGGCGTCAAACGGAGCCAGGGTCCTGGTGCTGGGGTTGGCATCTGTACTACTCAAACTTCGGAGCAGAGGTTAGGTTAGGCTCAAACAACTGCCACCCTCAAAGCCTTCCTCCCTACTACGATTGCTTTAGATTTTTACAAGGCTGCGACCTCTTCCACCTACTAAACAACACAGGCAAGTGGAGTACTCCTTGAAGATGTCTGTTGATTATACTTGCATTGTTTACAGCTCGAAACACGATAAAATCTATCAAGTTTCCAATTTGATCAGAATACAACTAGTTTCAACTCCTATTCGACTGTGTTCAATAATTTTAGTAGCAGCCCTGAAAAAAAATTGAGTACCAAGTAAATCGTGTGAAGCAAAGCTACTCTCAAACCTCTGCTAGCAGAGGATGGGCAAATTATATAGAATATAGAAGGGTGTCTTCTGGATAAGTTAAGGATAAAATCTCGCTGGATAAGTTGGCCTACTTTCAAGAATATTCATCTTGTTAGAAATGTCTTAATGTAATGAATTTCAAAATAAATAATTGAATTATATTTCTAAGTATCAATAAATCTGTGGTTTTTTGACAATTTCTTAGTCTTTTTTATTTAATATGAATAATTACCACAATATCAACTTCTCAACTAAATTAAATTAAAGTATATTTCTAAGTATCAATAAATCTGTGGTGTTTTGACAATTTCTTAGTCTTTTTATTTAATATGAATAATTACCACAATATCAACTTCTCAACTACACAAAAAGTGAATCTCAAATTAGTAATTTGGTCCGATAAAACCTAATTCAATGTCAAAACAATTTAACCTATAATACGTAATATACCATATTAATACAATAATATACTATGATACGTATGGTATAAATTAAAACAGGATACACATGACACAGATAGATCAAAAATACTTAAAAACTTACATTTAAACGAAAATTTCCGGGAGCTGGGCCCCCTTTGTCAATCAAACAGGAAGTGAAGTCTTCACTTCCGAAAATTTTCGTTTAAATGTAAGTTTTTAAGTGTTTTTAATCTATCCGTTTCATGTGTATCCTCTGTTTCAATTGATATTATAAAACTTTAAAGTGTTTTCCGTTATGTGCTAAAATGATACGTATGGTAATATACTATAATATAATTTAACCAAATACGAATATAACCCATTTCAATGTCAAAACAAGTGAACTCAATGACTACTTGTTTTGAGCACAAATTTTATTTAAATTCAGGGCTGAATGTGATTTGATGATTGAATGGAGAAAGGTGTAAGGTTGAGGTGGGTTGTTGATATTATTATTCGGGGTAACAATAATTGTAGGATGAAATCCAATTAATAGATTGTCGCCACATCCACCCTATCACTGGATTAGTACCTAGCAGCTCACTTCTGCAACGGCAAATATTGACAACTGGGAGATCAGCTAGGAGAAAATTTTATTGGAGCTATAAACTCCATAATCTAATAAGCTTATGACTCCAGAGCAATAAGCTCTAAAACTTGTTCAGCTCATGGCTATAGATTTTGAGCTATGATTCTTCTTATACATTCGTATTCAATAATTACTCACAGATGGGTGCTTAGCAAACATTGTATGTGACTTTTAATTCCTGAACTGAGGGCTAACCATGCAGGAGGCATTCAACACTGTCGTGCGTCCCTAGTATTAATATTTATTTTGAGATCTATGCATGTATTGTTTCAAATTATTTTCAGCTAATCATTATTCTATTCTAATGTATTCATCTGAAAATTGACACAATCAGACAAACTCTATCCCCAATGAATCAAATAATAATAAATTATCAGCTAATAGAATACAGAATTCTAGGAACGATTACAATTTTCACCAAACAAACACTGTTCCAAACCCCCCAATAACATTACCTTTCAAATATGTCACCAGGGACAAATCAGTCCACAATTACACAGAAATAAAGGTGAAGCTATAAATTTAACGGATGATACGCTATTTGACATCCAACCAAATAAATTTTCATCAATGTCTCTATAATGAAACAAGAGAGGTGATAATTATAGTGTTACTTTATTACCGGGCGCACTGAATAATACGTTACCTACAATATTACTGATAGGACGTTTTAATTATATTGAAAGCCCTGGGAGTATACAGTTTACAGCACGCGATCGGTTGGGGTGGGAGAATAATAAACAATGCGTTTGAAGAGTTGTGAAAATAGAGTTTGTGAAGGGGAAGTAGAGTTGACGTGGAAAAAAGAGAATGGAAGTTGGTGGAAATTTTATACAGTTATCCAACCCTTAGTTTCATCTGACAGGTTGCACAAACAGCTCTCAATGAAACATGGCGTTGTTTCCGGTGAAGTGGAGCATCAAGCGAACAATTATTTTAATGGTTCCAGGAGCTCTTTATTAATTAATTTGTTGGTCGACTCTCTCTCACGGCCGAATTAGCGCGACCAGCTATATAGAATAATGAAGCCAATTTCCGTTGTTGCGTAATTAGAAATGAGGGGTCGCTATTTATGTACTGTGATTTACCTGGAAGATATACTTGCCAATCAGTCGCTTTAAAACGGTGTTAAGCCGTGTCCACACTATGTCGATCGACTCTGTCGACCCGGTCGATCGATAAAGTCGCTCGACACCTTCGACTGTGTCAACTCGACAAAATTGCCTCAGTACATGTGGACGAGTCGACCGACAACCATCATAAATTTTCATACATAATCGAGTGTTTTATATTTAATCGAGTGTTTTATTTTAAATATAAATCGAGTTTTTATATAAAAGATAGTGATGATGAAGATGCTGGAGCAGCGGCTTCTGCTGCAATTCTTATTGCCATCTTGGGAAGCCAAAAAGATAGTCGCCCGCGGAGATTTTGGGTACGGCCTAGCCTTGTTCGAGGCAGAAAAAAGTATAGTACGGAGGAATTTATGGAAGATTTATTGCTTATTGCCCTTGCAAATTTCTAATTTTCTTTTCCACCTCCACTTTTTCAATGCCAAATGACACCGCAATTCCCACCAAACCATCATGCCGTTTGTTTCTGTTTTTATAGTCAACATCACTTGAATCCCATAAGTAGGAACGATCACGGTACATTTCAATAAAATTCGACGTTTGGGTATCACTCCAATTCATTTTCAATAAAAATATAAGCACTTGAACAACAGTATAGCACTATTCTATTTTTTGAAACGGCAGTGACAAGATCGACACGTCCACACTGGTGCCTTCGACTCGACTGTCTTTGATCCGGACCGACCTGATTCGGGTTGCGTTCGACTCGACTCGACAGCGCTCAACAATGTCTAGCGACACGTCCAGACTTGTTCGACATTGTCGATCGACTTTGTCGATCGGTGTCGATCGACATAGTGTGGACGCGGCTTTATACTTTTGTTTTGTAAATTTTTTTACATGTATACATTGAGGAATAGAAATTTGGGGCTAGGTCTGTTTTTTCACTACGCTACAGTAATTTATGACTCAATGTATGAATGAATGCTCTCTCTTACTATTTATTCTGTGTTATCAATATTATTATCAATACTATAGACAAGAAACTGTGGTTATTATCTCAAGGTTTGAATCTGTGGGTATACTCTTATACAACTTATACAACAACTATATACTATACAACTATACAACTAGACATTATATACATACATACCTCAAATAATATACTGCAACTATAGTTGTAATACAACTATATACTTTACAACTATACTCTTATATAACTTTACTATTTTCGTCCCAGCATCGAGAGGTTCCTTCTTAGAACGAAACAATACTATTACTTCAGAAGTCATATAATTTATTCTATTTATTTATTTATTTATTTATTCCATTGTCATTACAGATCATAATTATAATAAATATAATATGATTGGGAGAAGACAACAGGCATAGCCCAAAACTGTCTTCTCCGAAATTTTTACAAATACAAGTGTCAAAAATAATAAGGTTGATACTCCATAATATTACAGTAACTATGAATACGGATTTGAAATCGTGATTTCAAATCTCTATGCTTCACATAATTCAATATAACTTTGTAGGTAACTCTGTACTAGTGATAAGTATGACTCCGCTCTTCGAAAAGAATATACAAGAATTTTCCTATTAATTATCTCTCTCTGAAGATTAATTAATATTGATCTATTGATAATAGATTGATATCGATGAGAGGCAGTGGAAGCGAGAGAGATCGATAGAGAAAACAAAAATCTTGAGTATGACTATTGGACAAATAATAGCAAGCCACGCCTCCTAGCTCCTCATACTCTCTTCTGATTGGTGGATTCGAACGCCTACCAGTGTAGTTATCAGATCAGCCGGTAGGTAGCGCCACTAACTAGGTGGTACTTGTACACTTCCGAACATTCTGACAGTCAGTGGAATTTTTCACATTTCTAACACTCGATTAGACATGGATTAGAAATGTTCTCTCTTGGCTGTGCAAAGTCTAACAATAAACTTTTTACTCGTGATATTTTTCAAACTTGCTTCATTTGTATATCATCAATATATCAAAATTAAAAAGTTTTCTCAGGAGAACATTTTTTTCTGGTCATTCCTTTTTGAGATATGAGCGCCTAAAGTTTAAATTTTTGGGATAGAACATTTCAAATTCGGTAAGAGATAAATCCATGAGATTGAGAGGATAGATTCTTCATGGTATTGTTGATCTAGTAAAAAATTTTTTTTCTGAGAATATGAATTTTTAAGATAGTTATTCAATTTATTAAAAATAACCAAAAATAACTTTTAGTTGAGTTATCTTTGGTAAATTGAATAACTTTTCCAAAAATTGATATTTTCACAAAATATTTGTTTTACTAGATCAACAATATCATGAAGAATCCATCCTCACAAACTCATGGATTTATATCGTACCGAATTTGAAATGTTCTGTCCCAAAAATTCAAACTTCAGTCGCTCATATCTCAGAAAGTAATAATCGGAAATAATGTTTTCCTGAGAAAACGTTTTCATTTTGATATCTTGATGATATACAAATCAAAAAACTTTGAAAAATATCACAAGTAAAAAAAGTTTATTTCTAGCCTTTGCACAGCCTTTAGAGACTACCTTTTTTCCCGGTTGTGATGTGGTAAAACATGTGGTGAATAATATTTGGGGTAATTATTCATATTTGATAGAAATACTAAATACTAATAGAAATAATCACAGAAACCTGTGAGTTTTGACGATTTCTTAGACTTTTTATTCAATGGTGAATGATAGTTCAAAAAAGGCTACTTGGATTTTTAGCTTCCAGATATATAAGAGCAGCTTTCAACAGAGATAAGGGAAGATTATAATATGGTTCATATAGTGTTTGTTTCTCTATGCTTTCTCCAGAAAGGTTATATCACAAAAATGTATATTCCTCTTCTTGAGAGAAGGCGATCAATGAGTGAAACAATACTATGATTGAGAGTGTGAGGACAATTTCACTACAATGAATCAGAAATGGATGCCGGTACAGGCCAATAGAGCCTAATCCTTGTAAGAAGATGATGAATTAAAATATGATTGTGTGGTTGACTATACAGTCCCACCCTTTACAATTCACAGAATATTCGGCTTACAATATCATAGCGTTACGTGATTATGATTCCACAATGAAATTCACGGTTTGATGGTGTAGTGTTGGGGCTAGATGGTGGTGAAGATTCCGATGAGAGACGGCATGTGTGAGTGAGAGAGAGGGAACTACAGAGGGAGAGAGTGAGTGAGTTAAACCGCATAAGATCAAAGTCCGAAACTTGCCTTCTAAAATTTGAAGTCTGGGATCATGGCGAAGCCCAGCTCAGACCGCAAGACTTCAGACAAGCTTTCCAAGCAAAGCTTTGAGACTCATCTCATTCTGGCAGCACTATTCAAACTCACAAGAGTTGGAGTTATCTGAGAGAAATACTGACATTTTATAGTGAGTCCCAACATAGCTCCAACTCTGACAGCACTGTTCAAACTCACAAGGATTGGACTTATCTGAGAGAAATACTGACATTTCATAGTGAGTCCCAACATAGCTTCAACTCAGACTTATTTCAAAGTGGCAGCACTGTTCAAACTATGAAGCATCGGTGTTATGTAAGAGAAATACTGACATTTTAAAGTGATATGCTTTAACTCTGACTTGTTGTAGAGGGAGCCCCACTATTCATCTGAGAGGCATGTGCGAATGCTTGGCAAATACTGTACACTCCTTCCCGGCATCCATAGCTGAAAGACCGCATATGTAGATGGATGGGCTTCGCCATTTTCACATCAGCATTATTATAATGCATGGATTTTGGTGCCGTCTGAATCGTAGCCGAACGATCATCGCCGTTCAATCATTGTCAACTGTTCGGCACACGTGACTGATCGGTTACAAATTGTGTATGATCGCACTCGATAGAGATAAAGTGGGTACACCGGCTTTGCAAACTCATAGGGAGCACTGTGGGATTTCGTGTGATCACTGCAGATTTCCGGGGAAGTTTTTGAATTCTTGCTTGATGAAGTTTTGAATCATATTTTTGAGTAACTTTCAATTCCTGGAGCAAATACTTGCTTATTGAGTATTCTGAGTATTGAAGAGCGTGAATTTATTGTATTTTGAAAAGTGAAAGTGACATAACCAACATTTTGATTTGGACAGTAAAGTATGAATAAGAAATGGGACAGTTTTGGGCATGAGCCTGTTGTGCCTTTCCTCATGTTAAGTATTTGTTCACAATGTGATAAATAAATAAATTAATGAGATGAAGTACGGAAAACCGCTAAACTACAATGAAAATCTGGTGTGGCACTCTCACACAACAGGAGCACTGTGGTGGAATGGAGCACATGGAACTTGGTTTGATCACTGCAGATTTCCGGAGAAGACTTTCAATGCTTGGTTAATGAAGCTCTAAAACATAGTTTAAAGTCATTCTACGGAGAAAATAGTCAAACAGCTGAGCTTTAGTGTTTACGAGTTTGTGTTTTTTTGAATAGTTACAAATTTTACATTTACATTTACATTTATTACATTCCTTAATAACAACATCAAATTAATGATTGGGAGAGAATCAACAGGATGAACCCAAAACTGTTCCTCTCCCTAATTTTGATAAAAATAGTCCAAATGAGGTTATGAAAACACTTTTATAAAGATCACAAAAATTTACAGTTATTTTCTTAAATAACTCAATATTATTCGTTACAAGTGGTAATTGAGTGGAATATTTCGAATTAATTTATAAATCTAAGCCATCCAAATTCAAAATTAATAGTTCTAATGTTTATTTTGGACTAAAATTTTATAAAAATTGTACAAGTGGAATTCTAACCTTATCTTGGACTTTGTCACCTATAAATTTGGAAGAAAAATAGCACAAGGACTACCTTATTATTTTATCTTTCATGTTATTACATTAGTGTCATTTGCATTGTAAATAAATAAAAATATCAATTCAAATAGTTGCTTTATGAGAAAAGTACTGAAAACCCGCTAAACTACAATGAAAATCTGGTGTGGCGCACACATACAAATTTCCTTGCCGTTATGAAAGTAGATCACCTGAAGCTAGTGTTCACGCGGATCTCAAGTCTACGACCCCGGGGCGAACTGAAATCGGCTGCCGGCAGAAAGTCGCTCCACTCGTAAAAACGCGACTGGCTAGCGTCGCAAATGTGCATCGATCACACTATTCAAAGGTCTCAGCTAGATGGTGATAGGAAATTAACGCTGGAGACTCACACGAGGTCTGCTATCTCTTCATAGTGAATGATATAATAGAATCAACATTTGGAATCGAATAATCACATTCTCTGGAATCTCGATCTTATTTTAAATTTTAAGTGAAAATGCCTAAATAAAACCTGAAATACCTAAAACCTATGAAAATACCTAAAAAACCTGAAATTTTAGGTAAAAAATCTGGTGTGGCGCCCTCACACAACTTTCCTTGCCATTATGAAAATGTATCACCTGACGCTAGTGTACCCGCGTATACTAGTTTACTATTCAAAGCAGCTGGTGACAGGACAATAACGCTATATACACACGTTATCTGCTATCTCTTCATAGTGAATGACTTAATAGAATGAACAGTTGCCAACAGTTTGCAATTGAATAATCCACATTTTCTCAAATTTCAAGCTTACTTTCAATTTTAGATGAAAATGTTACTTAACATTAATTGAAGAGATTTTCATGCTCAATCTTTCCCACTTGCATTTTTTGGTTTACATTGAATCTGAAGCCTAATAATTGGGAATCCGAAATCAAACTTTGCATAGATGAGGAGCCCCACTCCTGAAGTTTTCACAGATATGGGACTTGTGGCAGTTGATAGAGCTCATCAATGACTATTTCAGGTATAAATTTGATCAAGAACGTTGTAGCTGTTTCCGTGAAAATCGCGAAAAACCCTGTTTTTGACAACATTTTCGCCATTTTAGCCGCCATCTTGAATTGCATTCGATCGAAATTGTTCTAGTCAGATCCTTATATTGTATGGACCCTAAGTTTCAAATTTCAAGTCATTCCGTTAATTGAGAGATGAGATATCGTGTACACAGACACACATACACTCATACAGACCAATACCCAAAAAAACACATTTTTGGACTCAGGGGACCTTGAACGTATAGAAATTTATAAATTGGGGTACCTTAATTTCTCTCGGAAAGCAATACTTCCTTACCTATGGTAATAGGGCAAGGTAAGTGAAAATGATACTGAATGTGAAATGAAGTAGAGAATCTTGCATTCATACAACAACAAATTACAAATTATTTATAATATGATCGCACTCAATAGAGATAAAGCGTGAACACCAGCTATGCAAACTTAGCTTGAGAACAAGTTACAAATGGAGTTATCAAATATTGATGTCTATCATTTGAATTTTTAATGCTAAGTATTTTCTGGTTCATCACATTAAATATGAATATTAGATTTATTTATTTAGCGTATGGCAGATACACTACAAATATATAGCTCATGAGTCCCAAATGCCTAGATATACACTGTATATTTCCAATTTCTTTTAGATGTTGTGTAGTTTTTGGTCAGGAGAACATAAGATTATATTAGATGAATATTAGATGAGATTAGATGATTATTATCAATAAAATATACCTAGTATGATGTAATATATCACATTATTATAACTTATTGATAATATCGACAATGAACGACTGACCATGACTTGGACTTATAACTCACATGTGTGATAATAGCAAGCCAAGGTTACTTCTGACCTTTAACCTGGTTAGGCATGGAGAGTCAATGAGTAAGCGTATCTCATTTATTATTCACCCACTTGCATAGGCTAATCCGACCCGTTCTCTTTCAACTGAAATAACTAATAGCCGGGCTTGAGTGTTGGTATACAAACTAAATATGTTCACCGCTAGTTTTTTATTCAGTTGAGGAGTATGATTTGTTTTGGAAATGAATAAGCTACATTATTATGTGATGAGTTTTAGTATTCGAAATGAATTTCGCTCTGGAAGGCGCATATTCATGCATGCAGAACTATAGTGTGGTCCACGTTATAATGACAGTATTTGATTAACTTTGATGTTGCTATCCTTGGCTATCATTCGCCAAAGCAGGTAGTACTATCCTTTTCTAGCTCCGCAACGATGCCAAATCTGTTTTTGACAGTGCAGAAATATAATTAATCAAGGCAGAGAATCGACAACGCTGTTCTCCTATCTTTATTCACTGCCATAATAACGTGGAACTCACTATAACAGAATTGTTTCAGGATTTGATGTTATTCACGAATTTGTATCGAAATGCTGACAATCCAAGTGAATAACATTAGCTGTGCTAAAGCTGCGTTGACACTGTCACGGCATATTTTCCAATAAAAATAGAAACAGCCTAAATCGAAAGAATTTTGAAAGTAGGCGCCAATCTCTGAGTTCAATGTTTTTCAATGTTATTCGATGTTTTTCAAAGTTTTTCAATCTTTTTTCGATGTTTTTCAATGTTTTCCAATGTTTTTCAATGTTTTTTCACTGTTTTTCAATGTATTTCAATGTATTTCAATGTTTTTCTAATGTTTTTCAATGTTTTTCGATGTTTTTCAATGTTTTTCGATGTTTTTCAATGTTTTTTCAGTGTTTTTCAAGGTTTTTTCGATGTTTCTCGATGTTTTTCAATGTTTTTCAATGTTTTCCAATGTTTTTCAATGTATTTCAATGTTTTTTCAATGTTTTTCAATGTTTTCCAATGTTTTTCAATGTTTTTTTCACTGTTTTTCAATGTATTCCAATGTTTTTCTAATGTTTCTCAATGTTTTTCGATGTTTTTCAATGTTTTTCGATGTTTTTCAATTTTTTTTCAATGTTTTCAATGTTTTTTCTATGTTTTTCTATGTTTTTCGATGTTTTTCAATGTTTTTCAAAGTTTAACAGAGAGCGCTCCTCCATACAGCTGATAGATTGATCGGCCAAAAACAAAAATATTCTACAGATGATAATATTTTCCAAATTATCAAAAAATTAAAGTTATTCGAAATAAAATAAAATATCAAATTCCATTCACCATCTATCCTATTCCCTTCCTTAATTTGGCAATTGAGTGTGACGTCACATCTCGGAAGTGCGGTGAAGGAAAATCTTATCGTTTGGGAGGTATGTGTCAGATCGTGCCGTATGATGATGTGCTGAGAACTGAACGTGCTTCATATGTGAAGGAGAGATAACACATATTATATGTCGTTGTCGTATCGTGTCGACCGGTTTTATGAGGACTATATATATCAGTGAGTTGATCAATAATATATATATTTTGCCAAATTTTCCTACATATTCCATCATCATCACATGTCTTACCTCAGGCCTATTAATACTATTAATTATTGATTGAGTTATTCGGAGCAATTATGAAATATAATGAACCATTTAAAATATAAAAATATGGAAACAATTTCAATTTATTCAATAAAAATAGGCCGAAGTAGTAGTGGATATTACAAGATTGGGATTTCAAGATTATAAACCCTAATAACACCAAAGTTAATAACAAAATGTTAATAACTTAATCCTTGTAGATTCTATTAGATTGAACGGGACTTGACAAACACATAATTTGTATGTATAGAATATTATGTACATCATGAGTGTATGATAAGATATGTTCAATCTAATAGAAACTATAAGGATCAAGTTATTAACATTTTGTTATTAACTTTGGTGTAAAGGCAGTTTAATAGTGAAGTTGTGTTTCTTTTCTGGCTCAAAATTTTCCAAAATTACTCAACAATTTCCAGTTGGTAGAGATTTGAGTGAAATATTTTTGTTTTTAATTAGTTTTTAAATATCAACATTTTACATTTTTAGTTTAGTTATTAGTTTTGAAGTAAAAGAATTGGACTTTTCATAGTGAAAAGTGAAATGATAGACTCATTCTTTCTTCGGAACTTTTATTCATCAAAATTTTGAAGAAAGACAGTTTTGGGCTATGCCTGATGTCTTCTCCCAATCATATTATATTGAAATAATGATTTGTGATTGTCAATGAAATAAATGAATAAACATGGCAATTACTCATATCAACTCTTAGGCTGGTCATACACTGATTAGTCAAGACAAGACTAGTCAAGTTTAGTCACGCACACCAGTTAGTCAAGACAAGACAAGACATGATCAGACACGTTCAGTCACAATACTTCACATAGTTGCTTATGAAGACATGTCTAATTGCAATGACTAATCAGTGAGAGTTGCGTCATAAGCAACAATGTGAAGTATTGTGACTAAACGTGTCTGATCATGTCTTGTCTTGTCTTGACTAACTGGTGTGCGCCTAGCCTTATGAAGACATGTCTAATTGCAATGACTAATCAGTGAGAGTTGCGTCATAAGCAACTATGTGAAGTATTGTGACTGAACGTGTCTGATCATGTCTTGTCTTGTCTTGACTAACTGGTGTGTGCCTAGCCTAATACCGCAATCATACCTCGCAACATCAAATTCCAAATATTATTCCTATTCTAGTATAGTATCTATTATATAGAGGTAATTACAGTATCCAGTATTTTCTACTTCTAAATTTTAGAAGTAGGAAGGAAAGATTACTTCTGTCATTTCGGAATTGACAACTCATAGTTCTAAAATAACTTATTATAGTTCATAGCTCATAGTTCTAAATAGTTCTTATTCTAGAATATTCTAGAAGCAGCTTCTACAAAGATCCTCGGACTTTGAGCGTTCTCCTTATACTAAACTCAAATAAAAGGTGGTTCCAGTGGTCGAATGTTATTGGTAGATGGACTCCATTTCAATTGAAAATGGCGTCTGAAACAAAGAACGGAAACTTCCGTAGTGAAACGGAAATAGGAGGTGCGTCACGGCATTTCCACTTCTAATGACTGGTTCCTATTATCTCTGTCTTGCTTTTTGTTTGTGAAGAGAAGTCTTCACTGGAAGGAAGTATAAGAGGGAATCAGAAGCCTTTCTTTGACTACTGTATCACAGAATGTGCTTGACTTTCTGATTCCAGAGGAGTCCAATCCGCCTGATTGATATTGATCATAAGCTACAGTGGCAAGTATGTCCAGTGCCCTATCATAATTATAGCAAATGACATGCCATAGCATATGTCATGTAGCATATAGCATATGACATGCCAACTATATGTCATTAAAAACTCTATTCTTTTTTAATTTATGAAATAAGCACATTATAAAAAAAAACTGGTGTGGTACACTCACACAACTTTCATTGCTCATTGAACTGCAAGCCTCATTCTCAAACGAGAATAATTTAGGGGAATAACATAATGACGATTGGCGGCAACATATCTGCAACTACGATCAGACTACTGTATATGTGTATATTATAATAATTGTTTTCAGAGTACTTTTTCCTTTGTGTAAATTGCGAAATTCGATGATTTTTTTGAATGTCGTCAAAACAGCTGTTCTACACATGAAATATCTTGACTATGACTATGTTCTTTTTAAGGTGCGTACAGATTTACGCGCCGCGAACTTGAGCAATTCACTTTTAATCAGCTGATTATATCTGTATTTCCACAGAAACGGTAAGATTCAGATATAAAAAGCTTGGAATCAGCTGATTTAAAAGTGAATTGCTCATGTTCGTGGCGCGTAAATCTGTACGCACCTTTATAAACTGCTTTACCTACCTCATGCACGAGAAGGAGGTTACAAAGTCTATTTCTGAAGGATGGGGTGGACCCCTCATTAGTTTCCCAGGGATAAGACTCATGCCAGTTGATAGAGATGATAAATAACTATACAGGGTATGAATTTTTAAAAAAATCGTTAGAGCCGTTTTTGAGAAAATCGTGAAAAACATGTTTTTTTAGTAACTGTCATTTTTCTCAAGAATTTTACGGAGCTCCTGCAATTTTCCCAGAAATGAGACTCATGTCAGTTGATAGGGCTTATCCATGGTATAAATTTGAAGAGAATCGTTAGAGCTGTTTTCGAGAAAACCGTGAAAAACATGGTTTTTTAGTAATTATCCGCCATTTTTCTCAAGAATATTACGGAGCTCCTTAAATTTTCACAGAAATGAGACTCATGTCAGTTGATAGGGCTTATGGATAGCTATCCATGGTATAAATTTGAAGAAAATCATTAGAGCCGTTTTCGAGAAAACCGTGAAAAACATGGTTTTTAGTCATTATCCGCCATTTTTCTCCTGAATATTACGGAGCTCCTGAAATTTTCACAGAAATGAGACTACCTTGAGTTTTTTTGGACAGCAATACTTTCCTTACCTATGGTAATAGGGCAAGGAAAGTAATAATCGGGAGAGACAAAAATAAGGTAACCTTGTGCTATTCCCCTCCCAAATTTACATAACACCTTAGAGAAACAACATAAACTTATGTATGCTATTGTTTCTCAATGATAAAACATAATCTGAAATAGGTTAACTGTAGACCATTATAAAGTCCATCTCCAGTAGATTGATGAAGGCTTTTGTTACTGCAGTATGAAGACTTAATATTAAAAATCCATTTTTTTAGGGAAAAAGTCCAACCTTCCCTTGCTTCCTGATTGTGTAAGATTGCCCTTCGCAAGGCAAGCTTTACTGTTATATCCAAATGATAATAAATATATATGAATAGAATGATATTATGATGTGATATAATATATAAGAATTTTGTATTCAATGAAATGTGTATTGAAATAAATAAATTGAAATTGAAATCCCAAGTTATAATTCAAGAAAGTGCAAAAAGGGAACTGTTTCAATCACAAATTAAATCAATCAAATTACTGAATTGTCCTGCGAATGAATGTTAATGGAGTGAATATATTCTATCTATTTCCACAGGGCTAAATACTTCATAGTATTTTAAATAATCGGGCTACTTCATAGAAACAACGCATACTAGCGATTCTAATAAGTGAAGATTTGAAAAAAATTGGAGGATTCTCTATGATTTCGAAGTATAAATAATATTTCTCATAAACTCATGAATTCCTGTGATAGCCTAAGCTTATGATTTCATTACAACATGATGATAGCATAGAAATAAAATATCGTATTTTTCCTTTAGGGCTACTTTCAATATGAATAAAAATATTAATCCAAGTACCCAATTATTTTAGCACTACATGTTTCGGCTGCCAATGCCATTTTCAAGTCTTTATTTTTATCTATATCAAATATCATATCTTTTCTCTGATAATATAACAATACGATCATTACATTTGATCCTGAATGCAGTATCTATACGATAGGCTACTCGCATGAGATAATTATGTTTGAGTTGAAAATTATCTAAAAAAAAATCCTTAAAAAAACAAGTTGAAACACTATTCTGATATGAAATTTTTTCCCCTTTTTGTGTAGTTGAGAAGTTGATATTGTGGTGATTATTCATATTGAATGAAAAAGACTAAGAAATTGTCAAAAAACCACTGATTTATTGATAATTGGAAAGACCGGTTTCGGTTATTACACCATTGTCAATCTCTGATAACAGTTTATACTTAGTTGATAACAGTTTATCAGAGATTGACAATGGTGTAATAACCGAAACCGGTCTTTCTAATTATCAACAAATCAGTGGTTTTTTGACAATTTCTTAGTCTTTTTCATTCAATATGATATGAAAATGTTGGAGAATTGAGAGTCAGAGCTGTCAACTCAATTTCGTTAATCAACCGTTCCATGTAACTTCTCAAATATGTTAGTAAATAAATTACGTAATAATGAGCATTGGAACAAAATTGACATAAGGAAATTTCAAAGTTAAACAACGTCACCTGAAATGGTATAAACGTTTCCTTTTGTATGCGCTAGATTTCCAAATCCGGTCTCTGTCAGCTTGTTATCCTAGCAGCTGTCCGAATAAAGATGACACTAACACATTTGGGACTTTCCATCTGAGAGACTGTCAGAATAGAGAGGACACCACACACTGACACTAACATTAATATATTTTGGACTTTCCTTCTGAAAGAAATCATGATTGCAAAATCTAATTTCTAGAACCAGCTTCTTTACTATTTAAATCAGTCAGGAAGCATGTCAAATCATTGAATTTTGAATCCTTATCCATGTGGACAGATAGTTTCTCAGTATTTATCAGAGACCTGGTTCGCATGGATTTGCCATTCTACCTGTTGTTTCATGCGGTCTAATATCTTTCCAAATTACGGCACAAGTATTGGATTCTGGATATATTGGTCATCATTTGGAGAAAAGGTTCACTCCAAAGTTACTATCTCTGTCTGATCATAGTGACAACAGGATTTATTTTCAGCAGATTCGAGTTGAACTGTATTTTATTATTAAAGTGAATTTAATTCCACCTCACTATATTACAGCCACCTACCATATTAAGTTAGAGTCTCAGATCCCTTACTTCGGCTACCTTTGTAGACCGACAAACCCTCTGTTGAGCAAATTAACTTTTTCAATCTGTCCCATCCATATACTGGTCATTCTGCTTCGATACATCGATTTAAGTGATATCGACAACTCGATTAAACGAATATCAACCAATCTAACCTACAAATATCTATCATTGAATCATAACCTCAAATATTACAACCGTTTAACTATTCTATTTAATCAGACTATTCTAATCATAAATTACTTGTTCATTTTGCATCCTCTTCTTTCTACGGAACAAAACAGTGGGGCATTAAACGTTGAGAAATATTGCCCATGGTTTATGATTGTAGTTTTGGTTTAATTGTTAAAAGTTTATAATTATCAATTTTAGTGCATGTTCATGCCCCTCCCCGGAGCAGAACTTGACAATATAAAGCGAGCAATTTCTGTATTTTTATTTATGTTTGGTTATGTTCAAAAAAGCTATTTGGTGTATTTCTCAACTATCAAGAGATTTGATTTATCAGTGATTCTATCTTATGTGAGTTCTCCAATGAAAAAAATACTGTAAACATAATATTTGAATTTCCGTTATCTATCCTATTATATAAAGCGAGCAATTTCTGCATTTTTATTTATGTTGGTTTTATTTATTGTCTGTTGGTTTATGCTCATTTATGTCCAACGGATCTAACGATTTCCACGAAATTTGGAGCATAGTAGGTTTATGATATAAAAATTCGATTGCACTAGGTCTCATCCCTGGGAAAACTCACTGAACGACATTAGGAGGATAATAAATCCTTGGAAAAACAGCTGAGACTACCGTTGTCTGTGGATAATAAAAAAGTGCGTCTGTGGAAAATCAAAATATCTCATTCCCAAAATCCATAAGCTGACGTATAGCCAGCTGTAAAATTGAGAAACTGAGGATAAACACGATCATTTTAGAGAATTGTGTTCTGTTTATTAATAAATAAAAATAACGTGCGAAGCTCGGTGCCCCGAAATTACTATGATAGAGGAAAGAACTGGCTTATACACGTACGGGATAGGAAAATTAAGTTTAGCGCATCATCATGTCTGAACTACTCTAATGATTAATTTGAAATCTTGCATAAAGATTCTTAATCAACCGAGGATGGTTATAGGCCTATTTTCAATTTTTCAAGATTTCATTACATCAAGTTTCAAAATAGACCCGTGCGAAGCACGGGTTAGCTGCTAGTTATTGATAAATGTCTAATCAGATTCCATGGTAAAAGATTCGTTATGTATCATTTCATTATGAAATCTGTGATCAGATTAGTTTCAATCACACTGCACAGAAATGAAGTTCTTCGGTAATATATTTCCAAACAAAAACAGCAAGACGTCTCAAAATATTAGAAAGAATGAGTTCTTAAAATTCCAAGCATATTCAAGGTTTTTGGCTCGTGCCGTGGGGCATTGACGTGTATTATTTAATAGCAGAGTCTCTATAGGCGATACTCTCGGAACTAGACAGAGTGGCTGGCAACTTCTTATTAGCTGCACCGACTGTAACAGAACTCGAAATGATCATCTTTCGGCCACTCTAATAACGGACAATCATCGAGGTCCACGGAGTAGTCAAGCTGACAATCACTACTGGACGCCTCTCTCACTCACTCGCTCTCTCTCCGACTCTCTTCTTCTCTGTCCCTCCCTATAGATCCGTCTCTCTCTCCCATTCACTTTCATCTGGTCACTTTTCCTCATTCGACATTTTTTCCTCTTACGAATTTTTGGCTACGAGAATCATGCTATAATAAAAACTGAAGATGGATCTGATTGTCATGGCGGTTCTTATTCGAAACTCCATACAATTTACTTCATTTCCCAATTATCTTGATCACAGGTACAGGTAATTTGAAGTGGTACTTGTTATTTATCTGATAGAATAAGATATGAAACTTGCCTATTTGAGTAATGATTGAAGCTTGCATATTTCTCCAAGAAGAAGCAATACAAAACTCATTGCAACGGCTTTGGTGGATCGTCATGTGAATTATTCAATATTGTTACTTCATGAGCAAGACAATGAATATTTGAATTTGCTGCCCCCATTTTGTGACTTTTCTGTTATACCATTGAGTGTGAGGGGACTGTCTAGCTGGGCAAATAGCAGGCGTTCATGCCCTTGACCAATAGCAGTACTCGCCTACTAGTATAAATTCTGCTGCTCTTGTATTTAGTTTAATTTCATCACAGATTGAAAATGGTGTAAAAACTGGAACCGGCCTCTAACTTTCAATAAAATCTTTG
Organism: Nilaparvata lugens; assembly: GCF_014356525.2. Taxonomy (NCBI): domain Eukaryota; kingdom Metazoa; phylum Arthropoda; class Insecta; order Hemiptera; family Delphacidae; genus Nilaparvata; species Nilaparvata lugens. The sequence continues at coordinate 58,921,678 of NC_052510.1, read as the reverse complement.
TTTTCTTGACAATCTTTTAGGCCCGGCTGCACAAAATCCGGTTAAATTTTAACCGTGATTAACTTTATGAGAACCAATCAGAGAAGGCGATTTTGAAAAGACGGCTTCTCTGATTGGTTCTCGTGGAATTAATTATCGTTAAAATTAAACCGGCTTTGGGCAATCGGCACTCAGTCTTTCTATTTAATATTATTTTGAATGCCCTCATAGAATACTTCTTGGACATTCAAAAGAAGATATAAAGAGGATTGAAACAATAACGTAGATTGAAAGTGAGAGGCGTAATGGTGCCAAAAATGTACACTGTAAAATTGGCAACTCCGATTCCACTTTTTGAGAATAAAACAATAAAAATCATTATATCTATTCCTCTTGTTATATCCATATCATGATACATATTCCTCCTTGAGAACGGTCAAATTCTAATTGTGACTTTGAAACAAGATCAAGTGCCACTTAATATTACGCTACAATAAACTTCCAAAATCGACAAAGTATTGAATTATGCTATGTTAATTTTTCAACTCAGTAGGCCCACTCTCTATTAAAATAATCTTCATCAAGCATCATTGTCTCCATATTACGCTGTTCTATAGAACTCCATAACCAACAAATCAAGCCAAATATGTTATGTTAATTTTCAACTCATGAGGCTAGGCCTACTCTCTATTAAAATCATCTTCATCGAGCATTATTGTCTCTGTATTATTTTCTCCATTATACTCTCTGCCAAATTCCTAATTATAATTATTTATACTAGGCATTTATTTCCAACAAGTCCATTTTCAATAATGGAATAGTTGCCGGCAAAAAGGTTGTAGCCCACAACTTTTGGCAAAGTGATGTTTCCATGCAAAAAGGTTGTAAAAGTAGTCGGTTTTACTTCTACAATATCTTATATACGTTAACCTCATTAGCAACAGCTGATTTCGGTTTTAAAATTTAACCTCCACACTTGATCGTGCATAAAGGTTGTAACGTTTTTGCTGTTCCTGAAAAATTTACATTTTGTGGAATACAACCTTTTTGCCGGCGGCTATTCTAAATGGAACTATTGATGAATCATTTGAAACAAAGATTCAGATTTTGTATCATTGAATAAATAAAATAATAATAATAAAATTCCAGTGAATAAATCAAGCCCAAATAATCCCTGATTAGAGAGAGTAAAATCATTTGTGGTACACTGTAATATATGACAGAAGATATACGGTTACTGTTGTGAATTCAACATAATAAATTCCTGCTACCTGAAAAATGTAAGCCTCATCCGAGTATAGGCCTCATAACAACACAGCTCGCATCACAATTTACATTCTGTTTACTCAGCAAGTCTCAGGCAGCAAGATAAGTTTTCCAATTTCACTTCGTGAAACGTCATTTTTGTTTTTAGACTTTTTTCATAAAGTGCGCCATTGCCACAGAAAGGGCTGTAGCCAACTCTCAGTAATACGCGAGCTTACTTTACGCTTCTCCTGAGTTGAGCATCATTATAGACTCATATTGTTCTGCTAACAAGGAGGAGACGTCACTTGCCGGGTTTATTCTCCTTGGATATTCACTGAGTTTTTCACTTTTCCCTCTACTTGAGCAACGCGCGTCAGAAGCTGAAAGTGAAACATCGTCTTATTCACATCATACTGGATAACTTTTTGCTTTCAAGTTTCCTGCTCGTTGTGATATCTCGAGATTTTCATTCAACGATCTAATCAAGAGCTATGGATATTCGTCGTAGACCTGCATGCTCTAGGTATTCAAGGATGATGTGTATTTCCAATTCTAATGGTTGCAGAAGTTGGAAGAGCATATTCTCTATTCTCCACCTGAATAAAAAATACTCTCTATCCAGAGATTGTCAGTTTGGTGTAAGGGTAAGCATTCCTGACCGGCAATTGGGAGATACTGGGTCCGATTCCCGGGCTGACAAATGATTCTTGGATAGTAGCGCTCATCGAATCTCCTGTTGTCAATATTATTTGCAGTAGCAGAAGTCTTCAGGGTAAATTACAGCATTTAATTTGGATTTTCGTTTAATAATAATACAGATACTTTCACTTCAGAATTGACACAACAATATCTCATCATCAAGAGGTCAACTGTGAACTGTAGTTGATAGATAGGAATGAGTAGACAATGATTTATCATCATTGATGAAGCTAAAAATAAATTTTCAATGCGTATTCTAAAATCATGGCTATTATAATGGTGGCCACACACAGATAACTTGGTAAGCAGTTTGTGATATCCAGCTAATTTTATTTTATTTTATTTTATTTGATCATCAGAATTACACAACTTATAGAAAAGTACCACAGGCTTATAAGCCCAAAACGGTTCCAATTCTAATTTATACAACAGTCCAAATGTAGCTAGGTTATGAGTGTCACTTAACATTATTCAATTACGCACTCAATTTACAATTAAAAACACACAAAAATCATTTTTAAATTAAAAAAGAAATTTTTTTGCCCATTTTTTGTTGTTATTTGGAACATTTCACAAGATAAATTATTCTCTAACATCAAAAGAAATAATTTACTTCTAGAATCGACCTCTTGATGACCAAATAAAATGTATCGTGGTCTGAAGATTGGGTGGAAGAGTATATTATTTCATTCTTTATTCATTTATACAATAAGTCCATTATCAAAATGATAGGGTGAGGAAACATAAGGTAACTTTTAGCTATTCCTCTCCCAAATTAAGATAACACATAGTCCGAAATGGGTTAAGTCTTGTAGTTCTTCAATTCACAAGATTAATCCAATTCATTATTGTAATACACAGAGAAGAGTGGAAAAGGAATTGCAATAAAACAGTGAAATACTAAGTAAACAAGGAAATGAATCAATTATATTTTTCTGGGAGAGGGCTAGATTTGGTTCAGATGTGCTTCTACGAAACCTCTCTAACATAAATTTAATATACAGCTACTTGATAGAATGTGAAATATCATATGTAAAGCTTCAAATTGTGACTCTTTGGGCCGGTTTCCGACCTCGGGATTTAGCTGAGTTCTATACCTTTTCCAATTACAATTGATACTTTCTCAAATACAGTTGGAAAAGGTGTAGACTTAAAACAGCTGGAGTCAGAAAATTGGCTTTCCAAAACGGGGTGTAGTTGCAGTTCTCATGACAGTAGTCCCAGCTCTAATTTTCTCATTTCTATAATTGGAAACGGTTTTCCTTGACGAAAAACTAGCAGACAACTATTCAAAATTACTGAAACTTTCCACTATTTTCTCTTTATTTTATTTTGTGTTTGATTTCCTAGATTTTCGAAATTTAATTCATACGTGGACTGCGACTACGTCCCGTTTCTAAAAGCCAATTTTCTGACTCCAGCTGTTTAAAGTCTAGAACTTAGCCAAATCCCGAGCTCGGAAACCGGCCCTGAATCGCATATTCCAGATATCTGAGACAATACAATTCAGATCACCAACTCCTCCTGAACAAACAATGTGTACGTTCTGTGTACAGTAAATTGTTCCAGTTCCAATCGTAAACTGTTCCATCACGTGACTGGTGCAAAATGTTCCCCTGGAACGCCATTTCAAAATCGTTGGTTCAAGCTTTTGGCGCGCACATATAAAGTTGATTTATACTAAAATGTGTTGTTTACTAGCTGCGTGAATGAAGAAAGGCTGTTTTACAAACCCACCGTCTATAAAAGTGTAAATTTATTTTATTCCATTACTCTCAAACTTTCTATCGAGAAAAATTCATTTAATTAATGGTTATCAAACATCATATTGTTGGTGATGTATTCTATGCTATGCAATGGTAAACTAACTATCAGTGCATGCGCAGAGAAGCAAGCAGACTACAATAATCGACCAATGAGAGCTCAGATAGTTGGAACCTGTTGGAACTGTACCAGGTCGGACAATTTACCACACTTCGACTGCGGGGCAGAAAGTTGGAACAGGATTCTGGAACAGAATCTGTCGAAATTCCTCCCATGGAACGTGGAACTTTTTACTTGGTAAATTGTGAATCTGACAATTTACCACATTCCATGTACACAGAACGGGCCCAATATGTCACAGTTTTTGAAAATAGTAACTTAATTTTCAACAACTTTTGAACAAAGAGTAGCTAGAACTGACTAGAGTAGCCTGACCCCCACTGGAAACAAAACTCTAGCTGTCTCCTCTTATAAATGAACATCATCAACAACCATCTCATTGGACCCCACGATATTCCCCAACCGGACTTGTGAAAATTAGATTTTTCACGCACTATCAACGCCTATCAGAAACTGTGACGAGCCTGCGATTATTTACGCCGGTTGGCACCATTAAAATTCCATCGACTTCCATAAAGTTATGACAGAGAGAGCACGGGTCCCATTTGTCTACTGGAGGGTTTGCTGTCATCAGGTAGGAAGAAAAGAAGGAAGGAAATAGGTTTGGATCACAGCTGCTGTCATGGAGTCACCTGCCCACTACTGAGAGAGAGAGGTAGTGAGTGAGTGAAAGAGATAGAGATTTATTATGAGAGAGTGAGAGAATAAGTGTGAGAGGAGAGCTCAGTACCTTAATACCTTCACGCTTAGCTCCAGGCAGTGGGCGTACCCAAAATATAGAGGATAGTACCACTACTTGTTTCCCATATGTGTTACCATTGACAGCATATTTGTCTAGTTCTCTCATATCTCATCTATTTATTCATTCATATCTCTGTTTTGTCGCCACATAAATCAATATAATGGTTCTTCCCATGCGTTGAAATAATGTCCGCCTCTCTTCTGGTACCGTTTTTCTGGGAGGGCCAGTCAAACTAAAATTCATTCCCAACCGTCAGCATTCCTTGCATGTAGAACATCAATGCAGATATTTTGAAGTGTTCCTTAATTCAGTTACGGCCCCAACGCTCTTCCCATATTATAACTGTGCAGTGCGGAACAATTGAACAATTTTTTCTAACTGTCATGCGTGGAAAATTGAATTCCACCTAAACGCATGTGAATATTACTGAAATATTCAAATTAGGAATAATTGGGCGGCTTCTGGAGAACATTGATTGTTGTAAACAGTAGCAAAAACTCTGACTTTTATATCGCCGAGTATCATCTCTGTGGGTAGATGACACAAGCTGATAAGTCATGATTTGTAAACTTTTCAGGAGAGCAATTCGAAAGTTTGGCATAGCTGCAAAAATTATCTATCACATTTTTTCTTACCCATATTACACTTATATAATCACCTGATCTTTGACTATTTAAATATAAAATATCAAGGGATAAAACATTTATTTAAATTAACTATTGAGAATTTTTGCAAGTGATGTCAGAGATATCATGTTTTGCCATCTGCCAAATGTTTCAAATCACAATGTAACAGTATAGGACATATCTTAAAAATCGATTATTTAGATATTTGAATATATTTTTTAACAATTAATTGATATTATTTACAAGTATTGATCAAGTTAACCAAACTTGAACTGTTTCCAAAGTTGTGTAGTTCTCAATATAGTTTTTGATTTTCAGATTTTATAATAGCCTACCAGTACATAAACTTATCAAATTTCGCCATCTTTTGATAATTGGACTATAATACAAACCGGTAGAAAAGTGTTGATATATATGTACTTATCAATATTTGTCAACTTAGGGATTGGAAGATAATGCTCTATCAGGCTTGAGCAAGGCCTATATCTCAGCTATTTACAGAGATACAACATATTTAGTCATCTTATAGATCTAATTTTTCTGAACACAACCATATGCATAACTCAATATGGTCAAAAATGTGACTTATCAACTTGTGTCATCTACCCACAGATCTGTTTGTGAAAAAAGTTGCTTCATAGAGTAGAAAATACTGGTTTTGGATTGTTTCATCCTCAATTTCTCACTTACAACTATAAACAGTTTTACATTGAAACTATTCAGAGTTTTCGTTTTTGTAATGAGTACAAATATAATTTTTGGGAATAATTTGTTCTTTCAAGACAGTACATATCGTTGAGTATAATCTGTTTGTGAAATAGGTTGCTTCATAGAATAGGAAGTACAAGTTTTGGATTGGCTCTTCCGCGATTTCTAACTTTTACCAACTATATCATCAGTTTTACATTGAAACTATTTCGAGTTTTTGTTTTCGTCATAAGATAGAATCGAATTTCCGTTGATGATTTATACTTTCAGGAGAGTATGAAGATGGAGATAAAGAGTATAAAGTTGGAGATAAAGAGTATAAAGATGGAGATAAAGATTCAATTCACAACTGTATCAAACTCCGGAGTTTTCAAAAAGTTGTTATTATGATAATATTGAAAATAATTCTTGTTGAACAAATATAGACCTTGCCAATAATTCCACATGTACTACTTTTTTTAAGGTGTGCGGATTCAATTGAATTGGATTTATTGCCGAAAATTACAAATATATTTTTCTACAATATAATTACAAGAGTATACAATACAAATAGACATTGATTGCAATTTGAGTATAACAATATAATTTTCGCCCAACTTGGATGTAATGAGCTGGTTTTAGTGCGTCATATGGAGGCCGAAAATGATTGTTTTCTGACCAGGCCGGTGAAAGTTTTACGGCCCTAGGGCTGTAAAATAACCTTGAAGTCAGCTGATTCTGATTTGATGTGAACGTGTTTACAAAATGGTTTATGAAATGGAATCAGTTTATGCTTCTAGAATTGAATAAAATATTCTGCAATAAGATACTATCATTCTATTTGGATGAATGAAATACAAATGAGATAATATTATAAACTATCCAAATTCAATTTTCAGAGTATGATAGAATCTAACCTCAAACCTCCTAGTACTGCGTTTATCACGAAACATGGTGGATAAACGGAATCAGTTTATGCTTCTAGAATTGGATAAAGTATTCTGCAATAAAAAAGTATAAACTCAACCTCCCACATAATTCAACATAATCTTTTAGGTTATGTAACATATTTAAATCTGGGTAGATGAAAAGCCCTAACAGAAATAGTAATAGGTCTAAAAATAAAGTAATTGGCTAATATCGCCAAGCAGATAATAAACAAGATTAGATAGCATCAGCTTGTTCTGGCTAAATGGTACAAGAACTTAAAAAGGATTTGAAGGAAGTTTACTACTCATAAATAGATTATTTATAAAATATTTGAAGATTGAGGTTATGTAGATGTATTCACGGATCGGTGACCTAGAGATCGATCAAACCGAAGAACGTAGAATCTGACCAAAACCCCTTGGCAGAGCTTTATTGCATTCAGACGGTGTGCAATGTGAGAAAACACCCGTCCACGTGGCTAATTATTAGGTAGCATGGAATTAATATTAATGTCTAGAATATTAACTAGCATGCAAAGAGCATAAATAAAAAACCAAATAAAAATAATTTAACGTATTCAGGAAATAAGAGTTACCAGGCGCATGAATACCTAATAAAATTTGCATGCACCAATAGTAAAACGGCAGTTAATAGGCGGCAACTGTAGGCCAGTTCAAAAATATTTCTATATATTTATATAAATGTACTAGTTTTTGTATTATAAGTTGGTATAATCTATGTTATCGATTTGGCTCGAATGCAAAGAAATTATTAATCATATAATCTAAGCAATATTTTGGCATTTTTTGTAAGATCTATTTGAATTTAATGGCGGAGGATTGAGATATTTAAATTTTATGCTAATTTGAAAGTCGGAAAGAGGATCTGTAAAACTTGAGAAGGAAGAACCAGCACTCGCCAGCCAAATGCCACCATAAGAGGACCCCAAATATTTTAGAGCGAAGTACCTTACTAATGATTTTGTAAAAGTTAAAGTTAAAGTAAATTATTTAATTTCTTAAAAGACTTCGTGATGCTATGTGAAGCAGAAGTCATTTTCATTTTTAATTAAATTTATAACCCCTTGGAGGAGACGATTCCGGCTACCATATTCCCGGACTACATGGAGTTGGATCGACATCGGCGGCTTACAAGAAGATTTTCGACACGTGAGTGATTAAATTTGAATTTAGTGATGGGCGCCCTAGTGCTTCGAAATAATCTGATGATCAAAGCTAGCTCGCCGAAAGGGTTATTATAAATTGAGAAATTAATAAGAGTAATACTTGCGCAAGTAAAAATTAGTATTAAAGGTATTTAATTGAAAAAAAATATAGATCAATATTTTAGAAATTTCTATTTAATCAAAGAAGTACGAAATCTAGGCTATTAAAACATATGCATACAATATTTAATTTTTTGCAATACAATTTGCGATAATTTATTATAGTTCTAATTCACTAGATGAATGGCTCTACCTATTCCGTCAGGTGCCGAATCTTGCACCCTGAGATAAAAATGTATATTAGATACAAATAAATCTACTAAGTACTAGAGATTTTAATATATATATATATTTGGATTATTAGTGGCTAATTTATCAAGCTGATCTTAGAGCACATATTTTTGATTGAATTATCCAAGTCGACAAGTATTAGCAAGTGCATGTCTCAGCTACATGCAAAGGAATGCATATGATTTTAAGATAAAGGCACATGGTAATGTTTCGTGCCATTAATCTAGAATATAAGTTTAGCCTGTGATATTTTGCTGATATAAAATTATTGTTCTATTTTTTATATTATATTTTTTATCGCTCTATATATATTTTTTGCCTCGATTGATCTTTGCATTATTTGTGTAATATATGTGTGAAATTTTCATGGTGTGCAATTTATTTTTTATTCCTCATCTCTATAGTATAAGTATCATTTTTATATATATTTATTATTTATTGAATTACAAGAGTTATAGGAGAAGCCCATATCTAGGTTTATCAAGATTTTTTAAGACTGAATACTATTAGAAAACCACGACCTAATTGTATTAAATCTCATGCTTTACCGACTGATGCCAAGCAGGAGGCTAATCGTTATTTAAATATAAAGAATAACGTGACACAAAGACATGTCGCCCAACGTGATAGGCCACGGATACGACACAAAGACATGTCGTACCAACGTGGGACTGATGATGAGAGCCAAGCTCATCGAATAATTATTTGAAATTAAGTCAATAACCATATTGAAAATTATAGATAACTTATACGAGTTGTGAGGAAAACTGGCGAAGGGAAATTTGTATTACTTTTTGGGGAAACAAGATCTTTAAATAAAAAGAAATTATATGTTTTAAAGAAAATTTTATATTATTACTGTAAAAAAATACATTTTTATAGAGAGAGCTATTATATTTTATGGGCCTAAACTGCTAGTCAGAAATCAATGAATAGTATTATTATATTATAAGAGCTTAAGTAATAAATAGGTTACCTGGCTTGTAATGTCCATAGGCCTATCCTCATTTGTGTCCTTATTAATGCCTTGTTGGCCAAAACTTTCACTTTTTTAACAAACACTTGACACTTAATCCATTTTTAAAATATGAGTCTCTTTTCGTCCACGCAAAGTAAGGTAGCAGACACACTGCAGACGGCGATAGTAGCGGAGATCGACGCTGAGGGGGGCGCGATGGAGTCCAACGCCCAGATATCTTCAATCACCGCCAAGAATCCTGTGAACAGTAATAAACCGTTAAATGTCTCCCAAGAAGCAATAAGGAGGGTTATAGTAGAGGGGATGATCAAGTCATTTTCTAATAGTTTAGAAAAAACAATGACCACAGTAATGAAGAACTTAAAGGCGGAAATGAAGGAAATGCGGGAATCACTGAAGGATACATCGGTAAGAATGGGTAAGGAGACTGCGGAAAGAATAGATAACCTACCAGCACAAAACACTTCACAAATTCATGAAATAGCTACAAACAGGAACAATAGTCAACTTATTTCCATAAATAAACAACAGAATAGTAAATCTACACAAATAGCTCACCTAAATTCTGATATAAATCAAAACAAAGTACAACTTAATTCATTGGAGACAGCCGTTGGAGAACAGCAATTATTTTCATCTGAATTAAATGCCGAAGTAGTAGATAATGAAACAGAAGCTTCTAGTCATTGGAAACAGGCCCAAGAGAAGTTGGTACAACTTGAAAGTCAAATACATCAATTTCCGCACGAGAATATAGAGCCTATTCCCATAGCAACGTTTGATTCACTACACAGTTTCAATGAATTAGGCCGTTTTGACAATACAGACCGCTATCTCCAACCTAAAGAATTTATAGATCAGATAAAACTAGTTCAATCATTAACACCCACCTCTTGGAATTTTTGGCGTCTTCGTTTGACTAGTTTATTGATTGGCGAACCCCTGATGTTCTTTCGGAGTAGAGTCCATGAATTTACATCATTGGATGAGTTTGTAGCTGTCTTCCTGGAACAGTATTGGAGCAGAAGTAAACAGTTGGACGTGCTAGCGGACATTATATCATGCGATTTCAACCCTAATTTAGACGGTGCATGTACCACTTTCGTCACTGCCCTACAGTTTAAAAATTCTCAATTGAGCGAGCCCATTAATGAATCGGCATTAGCAAGTATTATTTTAAAGAAGCTACCGTATCAAGTTAGAATGGCACTCGCCACACAACCCATTACTGATTGCAAACAGCTGATAAATCATTTATATGGCATACAGTCTGTGATGGCAATATCAAACCACCGTTCAGACCAGAGATACGCACAAAATCAACACAACTCAAAAAGTAATCAGTATACCAGCCAAAACTATGAACCAGTATCATATGATCACTCTCGATCTACTCCTCAATTTAAACGCTGCTATGATCATAATCAAAATAATTGGAATAGTAGAAGCTTTCAAAATTGTCAAACAAACCATTATCCACAGCTAACCTACAAAAGAAATTATTATTATGGCCGTGATCGTTTTAACACAAAAAATGATTACACTCAGAATAATTATAACAGAAATTACAAACCACCACCTCTTCAAATAAATTCAAACTACACATTAGCGCATGCAACAGGAATAAATCAACAAAAAACATGGAACCCAGCACCCAACGACCCGCCACCAGATATACAGAAAACTACATCTAAACAATTATGTCTACATGATAACCCCGATACAACCCACACAAGCTCAGAAAAAATAGATAGAGAAAATAAAGATACTACAGCCTCATATACCACCTTTGTGAACGGTTTACCGAAAATATTAGAAAAACAGATGTTAATACAAGATAAATCACCACCAAAAACCGCCGCTCAACATGTAATTAAAACAGCCCGAAAACATCAACCCCTCTTGAGCCTTATATTCCCCGCCGACGATCCATCACCGCAGGTAGAGCAGCCCGCACATCAAGAGACCGCCACCATACTACCCGCTTTGAAAGTCACACTCGCGCATCAAGAGACCGCCACCGCACCCATGCATCATTCGACCCCACCAAGGCACCCCAATGAACCCAGGATAGAGGACCAAGAGGATAGCACCAGGGAGGACGGACTACCAGACAAGAGGGGCGAACACCGCAAGGCCCGGGGACGGAGGCGCCCGAGGACACCCGACCGGCATCAGGACGAGGAGAATGGACTACATGACCGAAGGAGCATGCATCGCAAGGCCCGGAGGCGAAAGAAACGGAGGAACCGCGCGCGCCGATGGAGGCCGCATGCACGCTTCAAGAGGCCAAGGAGGATTCCGGACCGGCACCGAGGAGGACAGGAAGAGAGGACCGACGGCATGCACCCGCGGCACATACGCTTTAAAGGCTATGATCAGCGATGTGACCGAGAAAAGGAAGCAAATAATTGGAACAAAAATGGAACTGGTAACAAAACAAATATGGAATCATGCCTGGATAATAATGGAATGGATTACTTGTGGATATTGATGGACAGAAAGTGGTTAATAAAATCAAGAGCAATAAGGAATTATATTAATAAAATGGAAGTACCTGACTATTATATGATAAGAGGTTATACTATTGAAGAGAAAATAAATGTTTTGTTATGGTGTGTAATATATGTTATAATGGCTGTGATATTGATAAACGACTGTGTTGTAGATAGGATGGAAAATATTATATTGTTATTATTAAATGAATCTATGATTGATAATTGGAAATTTAATATTATAAAAATGTTTGTTGTTTTAAGGCTACTAAATTATAAAGAACCAAGATCAAGAATATTAAATGAATATAAGAGGAAAGATGAATTAAAATTACATGATGATTGGAATAAGAATGGATTGAAAAGAACTACCATTAATGAATCAAGGAATTGTTTGAAAGGATATACCAGATACCGGGGTTTTATATTCATGAAGATAAATTATCAATTAGGACAGCCTAAACAACGGATAGCAGATAACCTAACGGCCTACAGCAACATCTACAAACAGAATGCAAGAAGATACGGGAAAACCACAACAATTCTACATGAAATATCGTCGAATTTGAAATAAATATGATAAGAAGTCAAAAGGAAAACAACACTATCAAGCCAATTACTAACCTTCCTTAATAAATTTAATATTGGTATAGGACCTCGTGGCAACAATCCAATGTTTTAATTCCTTCCAGCCGTTAGAAGCCTGCAATAAGGAAAAGAACAATTTTTAAATGTGTAATTAAATTATATACATCAGATAAAAAAGGACACAAGCGGGGATAATAAAATTAAAATTTGTTAATTACCTTTTTAAGAGAAAAAAATTGAGCAGTTAGGTTAGTTATGAAAGTCGATAGCAAATTCTGATGCAACATGTAGCACTCTGAATTGTAGAACAGCGACCAGCTGACCAAAGCCACCCAAATCAAATGAATGTAATATCTGTTGAACATATGTTTATAAAAAGAAGTACTGTACCCAAAGAGTTATTTATTATTGTTATTTATTATATTTATTAATGTCGATATATTTATTTATATGTTTTTATATTTATTACTTTTAATTATGCCACGTTTGTTACCTGAAAAGACTTAAAGTGAATACCAGTTACCAAAACCAAAGAGCCATTAGCAAAAGAAAGTATTGTACCTGATGTATAGAAAATTATTTATATAAGACCTAAGAAATACTATAAGATATAAGCCCAGAAGTTATGAATCGAAATTATTGTCTAAAAGGAATCATTTATGAGAATTATGAAATGTGTGTAGTTAAGTTGGCGGCCCTGCAAGCGGCGAATTTAAAAATTACTGTGTTGTAAATGTTGTCAGGAGGAGTGCGTTTAGAAGTTTATATTTATGATATTTTTATGTGTGTTGAGGAGGAGAATTTGTTATTGTTTTGATAAAGGTATAAAGGAGATGCAGCAAATATGTCTGCGAACTGTGATAGAAGTAGGAGAGTATAATTTATAAATAAAGTATAGTGTATATCAATGTATTGAAGGGTGGGTTTTCATTAAAAACATTGTGATTCTCAAATATTTTGAATTCAAACCCAGGGGCGCGTGTAACATATTTAAATCTGGGTAGATGAAAAGCCCTAACAGAAATAGTAATAGGTCTAAAAATAAAGTAATTGGCTAATATCGCCAAGCAGATAATAAACAAGATTAGATAGCATCAGCTTGTTCTGGCTAAATGGTACAAGAACTTAAAAAGGATTTGAAGGAAGTTTACTACTCATAAATAGATTATTTATAAAATATTTGAAGATTGAGGTTATGTAGATGTATTCACGGATCGGTGACCTAGAGATCGATCAAACCGAAGAACGTAGAATCTGACCAAAACCCCTTGGCAGAGCTTTATTGCATTCAGACGGTGTGCAATGTGAGAAAACACCCGTCCACGTGGCTAATTATTAGGTAGCATGGAATTAATATTAATGTCTAGAATATTAACTAGCATGCAAAGAGCATAAATAAAAAACCAAATAAAAATAATTTAATGTATTCAGGAAATAAGAGTTACCAGGCGCATGAATACCTAATAAAATTTGCATGCACCAATAGTAAAACGGCAGTTAATAGGCGGCAACTGTAGGCCAGTTCAAAAATATTTCTATATATTTATATAAATGTACTAGTTTTTGTATTATAAGTTGGTATAATCTATGTTATCGATTTGGCTCGAATGCAAAGAAATTATTAATCATATAATCTAAGCAATATTTTGGCATTTTTTGTAAGATCTATTTGAATTTAATGGCGGAGGATTGAGATATTTAAATTTTATGCTAATTTGAAAGTCGGAAAGAGGATCTGTAAAACTTGAGAAGGAAGAACCAGCACTCGCCAGCCAAATGCCACCATAAGAGGACCCCAAATATTTTAGAGCGAAGTACCTTACTAATGATTTTGTAAAAGTTAAAGTTAAAGTAAATTATTTAATTTCTTAAAAGACTTCGTGATGCTATTGTGAAGCAGAAGTCATTTTCATTTTTAATTAAATTTATAACCCCTTGGAGGAGACGATTCCGGCTACCATATTCCCGGACTACATGGAGTTGGATCGACATCGGCGGCTTACAAGAAGATTTTCGACACGTGAGTGATTAAATTTGAATTTAGTGATGGGCGCCCTAGTGCTTCGAAATAATCTGATGATCAAAGCTAGCTCGCCGAAAGGGTTATTATAAATTGAGAAATTAATAAGAGTAATACTTGCGCAAGTAAAAATTAGTATTAAAGGTATTTAATTGAAAAAAAAATATAGATCAATATTTTAGAAATTTCTATTTAATCAAAGAAGTACGAAATCTAGGCTATTAAAACATATGCATACAATATTTAATTTTTTTGCAATACAATTTGCGATAATTTATTATAGTTCTAATTCACTAGATGAATGGCTCTACCTATTCCGTCAGGTGCCGAATCTTGCACCCTGAGATAAAAATGTATATTGGATACAAATAAATCTACTAAGTACTAGAGATTTTAATATATATATATATTTGGATTATTAGTGGCTAATTTATCAAGCTGATCTTAGAGCACATATTTTTGATTGAATTATCCAAGTCGACAAGTATTAGCAAGTGCATGTCTCAGCTACATGCAAAGGAATGCATATGATTTTAAGATAAAGGCACATGGTAATGTTTCGTGCCATTAATCTAGAATATAAAGTTTAGCCTGTGATATTTTGCTGATATAAAATTATTGTTCTATTTTTTATATTATATTTTTTATCGCTCTATATATATTTTTTGCCTCGATTGATCTTTGCATTATTTGTGTAATATATGTGTGAAATTTTCATGGTGTGCAATTTATTTTTTATTCCTCATCTCTATAGTATAAGTATCATTTTTATATATATTTATTATTTATTGAATTACAAGAGTTATAGGAGAAGCCCATATCTAGGTTTATCAAGATTTTTTAAGACTGAATACTATTAGAAAACCACGACCTAATTGTATTAAATCTCATGCTTTACCGACTGATGCCAAGCAGGAGGCTAATCGTTATTTAAATATAAAGAATAACGTGACAGTTATTTAGACAAATCAGAATGAAAAATAAAAATACAATTTCCTGATATTCAGATTTGCTGGAGCTATGAGCTTCCACTTCTGCTTTCGGAAGTGCTTAATAAACAATATTATTCTCATATTATATATATTGTATATTTTCGTGTGTGGCGAAAAATAGCGTTCGCACCACGGGCAAAAATGTTTTTTTGGCTCTCAATCTTTTCTAGTCCTCGGCCTACGGCCTCGGACTTGAAAACCGATTTCAAGCCGGAAAAGTCTCATTCTCAGCCCTAGGTGCGAAATATACTATTATGTAATATTTGGCACTGCCAACATAAAAAACCTTGCATGTTGGCAGTGAGTTGTAGTTCACTTATTCAGCTTCAAGTATTTAATATACAATTCAAATTTGATAATGTTGAAGAAAGTATTACACTAATTTAACAAAAAATCGCAAATGCTTTGAAAAAACCAAAACTCAAGAACAGAACTGCAATATCAATAGTGGATATGGTATCAAGAGATGCTTCAACTCCAAGTGAATTTGGATCACTTCAGATTAATTCGCACTAGACAGAAATACCATCTTGTTCTTAATTTCTCCATATTAAGGTGGAATGAAAAAGAAACAATATAGTTTGTTGTATAGAGGAATTGAAAATAACATACTATCAGTCTCTAGTGTGAATTGAATTTTATTGTAGGTTGAATTCCCTCGGAGTTGAAGAGAATCTTAACATATCGGAAACCTTGTTGTTTGACAAGGAAAGATAAGATACATGGAAATGGAGGGCCGACTGCGCCCTAACTTCGCCCTCCCAGGTCAAAAATAAAGGCAGTCATCATATTCTATTCAATACGTTACTATAGTGGAGTTTAGTATAGAGGAAACATATCGGAAACCTTGTTGTTTGACAAGGAAAGATAAGATACAAGAAAATGGATGGGGTGAAAACAAGAGACATTAGTAATATTGTGAAGTGGGCGGTAGAGGAGTTATTTTATTCGGAAATAGTTGGTGAACTGAGCAACTCTGGTAACAAGACCGCAGCAAGAACTAGAGACAGAACTCTGTCAAAGATCTGCAGGACTGTGCCTTGAACTTCTCAAGTCAGCATGCAGAAAATCTTTTGAACTCCATGATGATTTGGAATTTGGTGCGGGAATTGTGGTTGAGGGACTAGATGCGGATATGGTTGATGCTGAAGGTTTGAGATCAATGAATTTGCCCACATTCGAGTGATGAAAGCTTAGGAATTGTATAGTTTCTGCTAGTTTATTTTTCCGAAATAATTCGGAGATGCTGACTCCACAATCCACTCCAAAATCGATCGTTAAATAAAAGCGTTTTGCTTGCTCAATACTCAATATATTCTGCTGATCCAGAACTCGTATTCAGTTACTGTAATGCAGTCCCTGCTCAGAAGCTATGACATCATTACAATAAGAATGTTATTTTGTTTTTCAATTATTAGTATAGATTAGAATTGGAACCGTTTTGGGCTTATAAGCCTGTGGTACTTTTCTGTAGGTTGTGTAATTCTGAATGGATGAATAAATAAAAACACAATGTCTACTCGTACAATCTTTGTTCTTCTCCAAGTCTCGCATAATACCATAGCCACCTCTAATACAAGGCCGCGGCCTACGATATTGCAACGTCGCAATGTAGGCCTAGAATCTAATACATGATTGGTGGAAAAGATCAGCTGGTATTTTTTTAAATCTTCTTCACCAATCATGTATTAGATTCTAGGCCTACACTGCGACGTTGCAATATCGTAGGCCGCGGCCTTGTATATTAGAGGTGGCTATGATAATACACTTCAATTTAGGCTATTCTAGTAACTGGGCCTGAAGATGATATAGGCTACCAACATAGGCATTTGAAATATCTTATTCTATTCTAATTTGTAAAATATTGAAATGAAAAGTTTCTGTGGTGATGACCCTATAACTGTCACAATAATGAAGTTGGAATTATAGGAATATTTCTACACTTTTCTCCAACACATAGTTTTTATCATTGAGATGTGAAAATCCGTTAATATCACCAGATATAAAAATAACTAGATATAGAATTAACCAGATATAAAAATAACCAGATATATAAATACAGAAATTGCTCGCTTGATATAATTGGATATAATGTATTGTTTTTAACGGAGGTTGTAGAGACCAATAGAGAACTGAGTGGAGTATGAAATTTTCAAATCCTGTTGTATAAGAAATTGTATCAGTTTGATTTTTTTTTAAATTGGGAATGGACAAAAACTAGAAAGCATCGTATTCGAAGAGTTAAATATTGAAAGATATTGTGAACACATTTGGTTTTTTTTTTAGTTGAGAATGGACAAAAAATAGAAAGCATCGTATTCGAAGAATTCAATACTGAAAGATGTTAGAAAAACGTGAAACAAAAACGATGAATCGAATTATTGATATATAAATATTTATACTGATGAGATCTCATCGAATACCTTGTATTGGAAGAGACACCACCTGCAATAACTGAGCGGCAGAGATATATGAAAATGCGATTTTCTTTGAAATTCTTCAATTTTTATTTGTTGAAAATGGCTAATAGATTGAGTGGTTTGAAGGTTATGCCAACAATCAACTTACTATTATAATTGCAGTAGCTTGATACTACTTGATACTACTATACTTACTATTACAGTTACTACAAACTGCAACAAATATGATTGCATTGTCACATATTTATATCAATATTAATGAGTAGCGAAATGAGTAATAGTTCTGATGTTCAGCTCATTGTGGGCGTGGCTTGTCTAGGTCATGACAGCCGTTCACTCTGATAGGTCAGCCATCTACCAATCATATCGCTTGCTGCTCACTGAGGAAACCGATGCGTATATCACAAACTTGGATATCTGCCTCTAAATAATGAAATATTTTAACATTTGTATATTTTTATAGAAGAAGTAAAATGACAAGATGCTAATGTCTTGACTTGATAATGACAAGACTATTTGCTTCATGGAGAGATCGCTACACTAATAAATAAGTCATACCCTGAATGACAAGATTACTTGAAAATGATAATGACTTGACTCGAAAATGACAAGACTATTTGCTCCATGTATAGATCGCCACCAATAGATAAGTCAACCCTGAATAAACAAATCTTGCTCACTACTGTTTCTACTACTACGTATTCTACAGCTTTCCACTACTTTTATTCCAAGTTTTAACAGAGATTGGTAATGGTTTAACAACCAAGACCGGTATCTCAATACTTCAATGAATACGTGGATGTGACATGTTCTAGTATTTTCATTCAAGAATTAGTCGTTTGGTCATGTCAGAGACCCTGAAATTGATCAGTTGCGCCTGAAAACTCTGACACCAGACCTGAGCCAGCCAGGTCACTCGATATTATTTTATTTATTCAAGAATCAGTAAGGATCATTTCCTATCCTATTTTTTTCAATTATGTGTATCTTAAAAGGTGAAATTGTATACGAAGTATCAATATTATTGTATCCAGATGAAGTGCCTTTTGACAATGAATTTATCTTGTTTGTGACAATATAACATTTTTGAATTTTGGTTCTTGGGTAGTTTTGGATTTTTTGAATCTGGTTAGACCACTGAAAAATTGAAACTACACTATATTGAAACTACTACCTTCTATTAACAAAACTCACACTATTCAAACAAAACTCACTCAAACTACTCACTATTTTATTGAGAGTGAAGCTCTCAGTTCTACCATAGAGAAACAATAGCGTAAGTAGATATCCCATGGTATAGGGAATTAATGTCGCAACTTTTACTGTTATCTCAAACTGATTACTGTCGATTATTGCCAATTTTTACTGTTTTGTTGGGGTGAGAGTGTATGAACGGCACAATTTGAGAGACTACCAGCGGCACACAGCTGCATGGGAGAGAACTTCGTGAACTATCGGCTTGGGATAACAGTAAAAGTTGCGACATAAACGCCCTATACCATGGGATATCTAGTATCTACTTATGCTATCGTTTCTCCATGGTTCTACTCCATCTTCCATCTCTGTGTTCTGCCAATTTAGAGCCTACAAGTAGTGAATCCCTGAATGAATAATCGTCAACCATTCTGTGAGAGGAGCTGCTAGTAGGAAATACGGTAACTATATGTGACTAGTTATATATTTATACAGTTATATGGTTACTGTAGTTGGAAATAACTGTCAACCCCTGTTTCATGCCGCATTTGATAAATATGCCGGTGAATTAACATCTTTTTCAGTCGGCAGGTGTAACCAACATGACAAGGGATGGCTTGTTCTCCGTTATCTCTAGTATGGAGTTAAGGGTGAGAAAACCCCCATATATAAGTTTTTTATACAACTAATGGTCATGTCGGGGCAGAGTGAATTGTCACTTCTGGCGTATCAGCTTCTAAACTGTCTTCTGGAAATTTATTCATTTGTTAAATGAGATTCTACTGTTGCCTGATTCATGACAAGATAGTTTAATGGCAGCTGTTCACCAGAAAAAGGTATTATAATTCCTAAACTATGATTCCTGAAATATAGATTACTTGACTTATAATCGAATTATGAACTGTTGAACTATTCATGGATTATGATTACTTGAGTTATAATTGAACTATTGAATAGAATACTTGAATAATATTGAATGAATATTATTCACAGATTTATTGATAGTTAGAAAGACCGGTTTTGGTTATTGTCAATCTCTGATCAGAGATTGACAATGGTGTAATAACCGAAACCGGTCTTTCTAAGTATCAATAAATCTGTGGTTTTTGACAATTCTCAGTCTTTTCCATTCAATATGAATAATTACCACAATATCAACTTCTCAACTATACAAAAAAAACTTGAATATATATTGGATAGAGTTACTTGAATAGAACTACATAGATTATGATTACTTGAGTTATAATATTGAACCATTGAATAGAATACTTGAATATATATTGTATACTTGAATAGAACTATTGAACGATGGTTCCTGAATTATAAACTATTCCTGCATAATGACTCCTTGTACAAGGTTCAATATTGAATGAGACCAGTCGAAGTTGAATTCATGGTGATTGAACTACATGAAACTATAATTAATAACATAAGTTTTCAATTACCACACTTATCTTCATCGTATTTTATCATTATCATGAATCAATTTAAAAACGATATTTGCTTTATATTAGAATCGACTCCAGTCTCAAAATGATCTTCAACAATAGGGTGAAAAAGTAGGATGGAGTTAAAAATGCTTTCTTGATATTTCCAGTTTCTTATGAAATGATAATATTAAATTAGTGAGTATTAACGGGATGAAGCCTAATTGTGTCAGTCGTTGAATGTAAACTGCTTCCTGTTGTTAAAACCACTGGTTTATCAGAACAATTGAAGATACTAGTCTCGGCTGTTATTCCATTATCAATCTATAGTGAACTGGTTTCTCTAGCTGTTTTGAAAAACCTGTGGTTTTGAAACATAGAGCCGTTTTCATGTATAGATAACTATCATAATATCACCTTTACAACAACACAGAGAGCTCAAACTAAGTTAAATTTGAATCCAAACTTATTTGTTCCTTGTACAAATGCATATACACAGTCACATGATATTTATTCACTGTGATAGATTCATCAATATTACAAAAGAGCTTGACGCTCACAAGACTCGATAGTCTAAACTATGAATCCTATGACTGGAAACTCTGGTGAGCGTGCAGGAATAGAGAATAAGATTCCCTCTGCGACTGTAAATTTTACTTAACTCTGTAATTCTTCCTTCTAGAATTTACTGTTGCAAAGAGATTCTTATTCTCTATTTCTGCACGGTTTCCAGTCATAGGATTCATAGTTTTGACTATCGAGTCTTGTGAGCGTCAAGAAGTTCTTTTGTAATACTGATGAATAATCATAATGCATATTATGTGACTGTATATATGCATTTGTACAAGGAACAAATAAGTTTGAATTCAAATTCAACTAGTTTGAGCTCTCTGTGTTGTGAAGGTGATGTTATGATAGTTATCCATACATGGAAACGGCTCTATGCCGTCAAAACCACTGATTTTTTCAAAAAAAAAAAAAAAATAGAGAAACCACTTCACTATAGATTGATAATCTAGTAGATAAATTGGTAATCTAGAGATACACCATCCCTCATCACAAGCTTTGCTTAAAGAGGGATGCAACAATATTATTTAAAATATGATATTTTATGTAAATATTCATTATTTTATAAAGAATTTGTATTTTATGTTTGTAAGTATAAATTGTATATTTATTTTTGTTGACATTTATAAATTGAATTGAAAATTGAATTTCTGCACGCTTTCCAGAGTTTCCAGTCATAAGACTCATAGTTGAGCACAGTCGAGATGAGATAATCTCATTCCAAAATTATATCTATTCATATGAAAGGAGAAAAGTATTCTCTTCATAGAGAAGACTATCATTCCTAGAATATTGGTAGAACAGAATAAGGAAATCAGAGTAGATAGATAGATATATAGATAAATTTATTGATAATTGTTACTAGGCTGTTGCCTATGGTAACATTTACAAAAATTGACAATAAAATTAAATCAAACTTAAGAGATAAATAATAATTATTCAACAGTTCTGCACTAATATTGATCAATTACAAATATCGAAGAAAATAATATAGTATAAATATATTAAGCTATCAACATTATAATAGATCACATTAGCAATACTGGAGGAAAGAAAAGTTGTTATTTGCATCCATGTGGAATGAAACTTATGAAAGTATTCGAAATATTAAACTTCATAATACAATACAATAGAGAGTAGATGGAAGAGTAGGTATATTAGATACAGTAACCAACTGTCCCTCTTATAGTCTCTGACTAATATAACCTCGTAGTCCGAAGATCTCCTACACCAATTTGTTGAAAGTGTTATTGGGCACAATAATTTTTCTCATTCAGATTCTCAATGTAGAATCGTATTAGCCTTCAACAGATTTCGACTCTATTTATATGTAGATGAGGATGGTAGATGCTGACTCCATTCCTCCTTCCATTCTATAGCTACAGTGAGATTAAATATATTTTTTTTTAATATTTAAAAAAAAAAAATTTTTATTTAAAATTTTATTATTAAATAGATTTTTTAAATATTTTAAAAAAGGGTACTGAGATTTTTATTTATTTTCTTTATATTTATATTACATGTAGCCCTATACAGGAAAGAGATACAGTGAGATTCACTTTAAACTTTCAGCATTCTTCAATAATATCACCAAAGCTTACAATGCTTACAAATGCTGACAGTCCATAATATTTAATTTTATTCAATTCAATTATTTATTCACAACACACAAAAATACAATGAGAAAATGCAATATACAACAAAACAATAGCAGTAACAATGATATTAACACAATATTAAAAGACAATATTGCTAAGAAGAGGTGTGCTGGAAGAAAGAGGGGGAAAATACCTTGCCAACTATGGTTTCCCATGTAATAAGCAGGTAGGGTATAATATATTCTATAATATTTGCTTCTTACTCATTGTTCATTATATCAAAAAATATTGTTTTCTCACTCACACCAATGGAGACGGCTACATCACAAGTGTTCTCCAACATTAGGGTATATATTCTATAATATTTGCTTCTTACTCATCGTACATTATATCAAATATTGTTTTCTCACTCACACCAATGGAGACGGCTACATCACAAGTGTTCTCCAACATTAGGGTATATATTCTATAATATTTGCTTCTTACTCATTGTTCATTATATCAAATATTGTTTTCTCACTCACACCAATGGAGACGGCTACATCACAAGTGTTCTCCAACATTAGGGTATATATTCTATAATATTTGCTTCTTACTCATTGTTCATTATATCAAATATTGTTTTCTCACTCACACCAATGGAGACGGCTACATCACAAGTGTTCTCCAACATTAGGGTATATATTCTATAATATTTGCTTCTTGCTCATCGTTCATTATATCAAATATTGTTTTCTCACACACCAATGGAGACGGCAACATCACAAGTAGTGTTCTCCAACATTGTCGTAGGTATCCAACCCTATAAATAACGCCTTCCAACTAGAGGGGTTAACAGAGGCAATTCCATAAGGGTATTCTGGCACCGCGCCCGAGATGGCATCCATTTTGGGTCCAGGGTGTCCGGGCAATTAACACCGCGACTGGACACGGATGGGATGTTCAAGGGTCGCCGGCGTCACGCTATAACCTGCACCTGCTTCCCAAGATCATACAGGAATTGTATTACTGTAGATAGAGACCGCTTTATACACACCGACACCCCTAGCCACAAAAAACTTATATCACGCATGACGATTAATTAATTCCCTACCCATCTCACACAAAACGCCAACCCTTAACTCTCAATTTCATCTCCTCTTCTTGATGGAGCTGTCTTATATTCTATTCCGGTAACTTATCTAAGTTCTACAGGCGACGTCCATCCATGTCGTAGATTGGTACTTTTGTTCTCTCTCCCTCTCACACACTCTCTCACTCTCTCTCTCTGCCTCTTAGCGTCCCCTATCTATGTCTTAGATTGGATAACTTATCATCTCTGAATTGTCTACACTGTGGCTATATCCACTGTCGTCTTTAGTAGATAGGTTAGGCTTCTATTGTCAAGCCTATCAGTTTATATCATTTCTAGGGAACGTTTGGATAGCGCTAGCAAATAGATAATAGAGGACAGCGTTCACCTGCCTAGGATTATCTATGCTGGAATTGAACTGTGACCTAGTGTTGAATAGATAAATTCTAGATTTTAATTAAAAATATTTGTAGATGGAACAAAAGATATATGTTAAGATTCACTTCAAAGGGATGCGAAGATCATTAAGAGAATCACCAAATGAACAGAATTAACAGAAGATCACAAAATAATCATTGTATACTAGCAGGTAACCCGTGCTCCGCAAGGGTCTGATCAGGAACTTGACGTACTGGAATCTTGAAGAATTGAGAATACGCCTATCACTATCATCGGTGAATGAGGAATCTGTTTGCAAAAAAAGAGGAATTTGTGAAAAATGGTGTCAAAAGTGTTTCTAGTTTGAGTTTCTTTCCACGTTTTAAAATGTTTAATAATTATAATACAGTATTTTTCAGTTATTAGTGATGATTTAGTGAAGTATTCTTATTTAATTTGGTTTTCAACTTTCCTAAATTCTAAATTCCTAGTTTATACATATTTTGGACTCAAAATTGGACAAAAATCGTGAAGTGTTAACATAACCTATTTTTTGGAAAATTTCATTCTAAATTTGGGAAAGGAACAGTTATGGGCTTTAAGCCAGTTGTTCCTTTTCCAATCGTTCATAGTTGAGAATTATATTGTAGCCAATGTATCAATGTATAAAAATGTATAAATATGTATGTATGTATATGCAAAATTTCTAATTAATCATTAGAGTACTTCAGACGTGATGATGCGCTAAACATAATTTTCCTAATCCCGTACGTGTATAAGCCAATTCTTTCTTTTATTATAGTATCGATAACGGAAATTCAAATATTTTTTTCATTTATTTCATTGGAAAACTGTAATGAGAAAGAATCAGTTCACTAATTCAGACGTGATGGTGCGTCATTCGTGAATATTCTGTACGTGAATAAGCAAATTCTTTCCTTTACTATATTTTAGATGACCTCTGTTCAGTTTTTTATCAACAGATCCGAAAGCTGTATCATGTATGTAGCAGTTTAAAAACCAAGCGATGTTCAGTTACGAAATTATTGATTCAGAAATAAAATAATATGACGATAATAGTCTACTTGAAATTTTTCTCACAAAATTCACAAATTCTTGGAAGTTCATGAATGTGATGATCATAATATTATATAAAATTTTCCATATCAATATATTTGCTTTAGAAGATGAGAGAATTTAGACATTTTTAGAGAATTTAGAAGAATAAACGGCATTGAATTCTCTCTATCTATTCGGTTTGAATAATGAGTGAAGACTTAAAATACGAAAATCAACTACCGGAACACTATAATACATAGATTGTTTATCAAC
Organism: Nilaparvata lugens; assembly: GCF_014356525.2. Classification (NCBI taxonomy): domain Eukaryota; kingdom Metazoa; phylum Arthropoda; class Insecta; order Hemiptera; family Delphacidae; genus Nilaparvata; species Nilaparvata lugens. Next base: position 58,896,305 of record NC_052510.1, on the reverse strand, counting down.
GTTCAACAAAGAAGGATCAGTTAAAATAATAACGTTTATTTACAAAATTATTGTTTCAGAAATAAAATAATGTGATGATAATAGCCTACTTGAATTTTTTCTCACAAAATTTTTAAAGTTCATGAATATTATAAAATTACTTCAATTTCTCAGTATCTATATTTTTTTACATGAGTGGATTTGGTTGAATATGACGAATTAACTACACTGAATCTCCACTATCTATTTTCGATGTAAATAATGAGTGAAGGAATAAAATACGAAAATCAACTACCGGAACACTATAATATTCAGATTGCTTATCAGAGTTGCACAGAAAAGGATCAAGCCAATAATATAGTTTCAAGCCACACCTGTCAGATTGACCTTCATCTACAACATCACCGTGACAAATTGTTAAATTCTGATAGCGAAGGCAGTATATACAAGTAGTTTTCAATAATTATTCCATCCACTTGATAAACTGGTGGAAGGCTCTCCAGCTTAGTAAATCATGCTGGGAATTGTATTCTCTAATCCTCTATCTGCCTCGACTCACATGCTTGGTTACACAATTACAATAAAATACATTAGTTACTGTTCATGAGAGTATAATTTTCAACGCGAGAAGCGGTCTTATCAAGTTGTAATTAAATGCACATTTATAATAACCGTCGAAGGTAAGTTTTATGCTAATTTTGAAGCTATTCACTGACATTCTCCCACTAATAAACACCTTATCAATAAACGTTATAATTAGGAATGGCTGACAGCTATCCTGATATTCAGCTCAGAAGTAACACTAATATATCATTATAATCTTGATCTTCCAGTGCAGGAGCAATTAACATTATTCTCAACGTATCTTATTTTTGATTAAGTTTACAATATTTTTCTGTCTTGATATCTTAACTTGAGCGTGGAGTTTTTGTCTACACAGGTTTCTTCAACAACATGAAAAAGGATAGAATTAGCAAGAGATGATACAAGAAATTAGAATAAGAGTGGGAGGGTAAGTTGATAGGGAAATAACCAGGAATAATTGTTGAAATAAGTGTACCTCTTCAAAGATACGGGAAATATCTCTCCACATTACATTTTTCTCAATGTTTTTCAAGTGAATGAATTTATCTATTTATTTCATTGACAATCACAAAATGGATTACACTTCATTGAAGCTAAACTTTCAAAACATATAATCAATGGATAAATTTCAAAATACTGTATGATCCAGCATTTCCAATTCAAGTTTTCAATTATTATTTATTTATTTTTGGATACAATTATTAAAAATCATATGAATATGATCGGGAAAGAACAATAGGCATAGCCCGAAACTATTATAGTATTATTAATAGTATTTTTCATCGTATGACAATTACTATTGCTGGGAAGACCTGGAGATATATAATTATGTGTATTTGAAAATAAATCCATCAATCATCTTCAGTATCAAACTACTGTCTCCAAAAACCAGAAAGTATGTGTTATGTGTAATTAGAGAGTTAATCAATCTATCATCTCCAGTATCAAACTGTCTCCAATAACCAGAAAGTTTGTCTATTTTCATCGTAAAAGTCAGGCATGAATTGAAGGCTCATCCATTGGCTGATTTATGAATATGAATTATTTCATCAAGATATTGTGCAGAATTTACTTCTACCTACTCATGTATCCTTGAACTTATCTTTGCAGTCATATCCGTCTTGTAAGATTGAAGCCAAAAATTGTGATAATCTAACCTGAATAGATGGTTCCATTAGCTGATTCATAAACAATTTCATCAATTTTTTATGCAGCATGGGTATGATGCATCCATAAATTAATCTTCTTCTCTTTTTTGTTTAGGGCTACTTGTAATATAAATAGAAATACAAATCTCAGTACCCTTTTTTGAACTATTTTTTCACAACAAGCTCCAACAGTCATGCCATTTGCAAGTGATTTGAATTTGGATGTTGAAACATGTTGTGATAATTGATAATTTGAAAAAGTTATTGAGGTTTGAAAAAAGCGTACTGAGATTTCTATTCATTCATCTTCATATTCATATTCATGAAGTAAGGTGGAAGGAAAAAAATAAGTGACAATTGTCGATTTTAATTGAAGAATGCTTCTAAATGTTAGTCCTGTCAAATCAAATCTAATAATTTTTAATTCAAACAAAAATAAAATTCAATTGAGATAATTAATTATTCACTCTGACTGCTGAATTTTATACTGTTTCAAACATCAGATTGTTGTCAGAGAGTATATAATGTAACTTATGAGCATATATGTGTTTGTAATGAATGCTTATTGAGAAAAAAAAATTATTATATTATGATGAACATGAGAGTACCTATATAGAATGTAATATGAATGTTAAATTCATGAACATTGTACTATGATTGTACTCTGTACTCTTTCGTAATGTTTTGCATTCATGATCTATGTCACTGTCTTTCTTTGCATGTGCATCAAGAATCATTAATATATGTAACATATTACATTACATTAACATTTAACATTATGAGTATATGATGAATATGAGGGTATAGAATGTAACATGAATATTACATTCATGAACATTGTACTCTGATTGTACTCTTTTGTACTCTAGGGGTATTCACAATGTTGTTTTAGCCAGCTAAAGTGCTATTTGCTAACTCTGGATTGTGAACGCCCCATAAAATCAACTGCTATAAGCTAACTTCAATAGCGATCTAAGCGGATAATTTATGTAACTCGAAGATTATAACCTCACTTTTGCTACCAAATATGACCAAAACAAATTAATATGACCGCCATTCTAACAGAGTTAGCTAGAGTTAGCGGACTTGAACCTGCGCCATCTGCCATCTTGTCTGCTATTTTTTTCTAATGTACCACTATAGCATTGAGTTAACACAGACTTAGCAAATAGCAGGAGTTAGAGAATAGCTCGACTTAGCCAGCTAACTACAACATTGTGAATACCCCTAATGTATCACTGCCTTTCTTTGCATGTGCATCAATAATCATTTTACACCTTTCTCCAATTTATTCTATGCTATAACATCATATTTACTACTTATCAACCTGTATAAGTAAGCTTAAAGATGGATGGTTCAACAGCAGTTACCAAAACAACACAAGTAACCATTGTAACTCCCAATCAGAGGAAACTTTTATACTTGATTGTTCATTCTATGCTTCCAATGTGAGAATGTTTGTAAAAGTTCGTTTCTATAGGTAGAGGTGAGAGGAGGAACACTTATAAAAATAATTGAGTACAAATGGTGTGCAGTGAGAGCTGTGGGAGGAGCAATAAGTCGATAATATTCGGCTACCAACTACAAAAACTACTTTCAGTTGACTTGGTTTCACTCCAAACTTTCAGCATCAGTTAAACGTGGAGCATTGATGCTATTCATTTGGGATACTGTCAGTTCCAAATGGAACTAACCCCAAACCAGTCAACTAAAATCACTTTCTACTGTCAGAAATCCCAATGAGTAACAAGGATGCTTCACATTTAACCAATGCAGACAGTTTGGGGTGAATGAGTGGCCCGCCTACATTCATAGCTGAGGAGGAAGGTGATTCACTTGAGTACTTGTCGATGTTTTCCATTAAGGTGTGCACCTTGCCTTCTGTTCGGACTTCCGGACCGGTCGGCCATTGCTCTCTGGTCATCCGGACTTTTTTCCTTGGTTCCTGTCGGAGAAAAAATGTGATGAGACAGGTTGTACACGACCGTGATTGCAATATATATTTGTTTGAATACAATTTGATTGTATTTTTATATTAAAAACCATTAGAAAAGCTGAAAAAGCTGACAAAAAATGTGATGAGACAAGGTTTTAAACGGCCGTGATTGCAATATATATTTGTTTGAATACAATTTGATCATGGTTATACATTGAAAACCATTAGAAAAGCTGATGTTATTTGGGAGCTATCACAGAGACTGCCCATGATGCGCTGACACATGATTTGAGCTGATTTATACAACAATATTGGGGCACCGAGCTTCGCTCGTTATTTTTATTTATTGAAAAACAGAACACAATTCTCTAAAATGATCGTGTTTATATTGTACAGCTGGCTATACGTCAGCTTATGAATTTCGGGGATGCGATATTTTGATTTTCCACAGAATCACTCGCTCACTTTTTACTATCCACAGACGACGAAAGTCTCAGCTGTTTCAGCCACGGATGAATTATCCTTTCAATGTCGTGCAGCAAGTATTCCCAAGGATAGACCTAGTGCAATCGAATTTTTTTATCATAAACCTACTATATGTTTCAAATTCCGTGAAAATCGTTAGAGCAGTTTTCGAGATCCGTTGAACATAATAAATAATCCAAAATATAAATAACCAAATATAAAAATATATACAGAAATTGCTCGTTTAATAGTATAGAATATTTCATTTGCAACAGAATATCCTTTAATGTTCATAGTGAAATGCATATGTATGTTTAGAATAATTTTTGTGTTAAGGAAACATATTTAAGCTATAACCTGTTGTCTCCGATGTGATATTGTGAATAAATAAATAATCATATTTGGAAAGTTGAAAAATCATATTTCATCTTTGAGATGAAAATAATACATTCCCAGTGAATTCCCATTCATTTCCTGCAAACAAAAATCTACTTATTAATCTATAGCACTTAAAAGCCATTGCAATATTTTTTGACAGATACAAGATGGAAAATTTGTAAAAAAAATGTAAATATAGATCACTCTATATTACATCAATTCCTGGTTCCGTGTGTTTGAGACTTACAAAGAATTTTTTTGAATGTTATATCATAGAGAAACAATAACGTAAGTGGATATCCCATGATATAGGGCGTTTATGTCGCAACTTTCACGGTTATCTGAAGCCGATTACTGTTGATTATTGTCGATTTTTACTGTTTTGTTTGGGTGAGAGTGTATGAACGGTACAATTTGAGAGACTACCAGTGTCACACAGCTTCACTGGAAAGAAATATGTGGACTATCGGCTTGAGATAACAGTAAAAGTTGCGACATAAACGCCCTATACCATGGGATATCTACTTACGCTATTGTTTCTCTATGGTTATATTTAGAGGTGAATAGTCTTATGTATTTATTATAATAACATGTTAAAGGCTATGTAATTTCCTGTGAATTTATCGCTTCAAAAAGCTGAACTGATCTGTAAATAGTGAGTGGATAGTGGATCTGCTCTATTCTACCAAAGAGAAAAGATAGCATCTATTTTATTTATTCTTATGGTTTTTATCGGCAGAGAGATCCTTTTGGATGTTCTGCCTCGCCGAATTACCCAATGTCATTTTCCATTAACACTCAAGTTTATAGGTTATGTATTGAGTTCTTCATGTTTTCTCACTAAAAAGTTGCACTTTGACTTCCTGAGTTTTTATGTTATAAAGTTCATGGGTACCGTCAGAGAAAACTCTTATACGATTGTATAATTGAAAGAATGTTTTATTGTATTTGTAGGGTATACTAAATCTGATTGACTTCTTATTGACCACAAAATAGTGCCAACTTATTTGCCAACTTGATCACTATTCCAATGAAATTTAAAATAGGTAGCTTAGTGCCGGTTGCACAACAACCCGTTAAATTTCAACCGTGATTAATTCCACGAAAACCAATCAGAGAAGCCGTCTTATCGAAAAGGCCTTCTCTGATTGGTTCTCGTGATATTATTCACGGTTAAAATTTAACCGGCTGTTGTGCAACTGGGCCTTAGAGTCCTTTAATGTTTTTAGTCAGAGCCGCCACCATGCTTACCTATCCTACCAAACACCATGCATGTGTGAGTGTGTGGCTGAGTACTTGTGTTGGATCTGCGCATACCTATTTAATAATTATTTATGACATCACCATGGCTGATTGTGTTCCGTCTACAAGCGTTGCGTTCACTCCCACTCCATGTTTATGCTGGACGCACGGTTTGCACACTGCACAGTTTGCACAGTTTGCACACTGCACACTTGGCTCCCAGCCAACTTAATGAACGATCTGTGCGCTGACCATTAGAAGCACAATGAGCGAGACGATCATCGATGTAGCTGGCCTATCAGAACGGCTGCCATCTTCGCAAATTTATTATTCAAACGAGAAATCACCGGTTAGTTATCGCTGTCATCGTCCCCTCTGCAGTAGTAGTATTGATGGTGGCAAAAATTTATTGGCAAGCTCATTAGCACGGTCATGAGCCAGGAAAATATGCAAGGCATATTATACAACATTGGAAGTCACAAGGAAAACTTGGAGTAGATATCAGCTCGAGATTCGGTGCAGGATTGAACATGAGCTTCACTCATTCAAGACCTCCTGCAAATACTTGACACTGATTTCACCTACAAATACTTGAATAACTCACAGAACTTAGCAAACTTGAAGTGGATAGTGAGTAATCACTGCGTTGAACCTAAAACTTGTCAAATTCTTTTTCAAACTTCAAATAAAATTTAGATAATGCTCCTCTTCGTGAAAGAAGTTGCAATATTATGTGAAATCTATATCTCCCTGTACTGGAGCCAAGGAGCTAATTAATCATGATCAAACATCTTCATTCATCTTTGTAATAATTATTTTTAATGTCTCTAATAAAGCATGGACCTGTAATGCTATAAAAACCATTGAAGCCATAAAGGCATAATAATTTGACTTGTACTCTATTATGTATGTGTTCTAATATTAGTGATCTTATGCATCTATACATGTTTCATGGATTGAGAAATATATCTATCTATCGATCTATATATATAAAAGCGAAATGGCACTGACTCACTCACTCACTCGCATAACTAAAAGTCTACCGGACCAAAAACATTCAAATTTGGTAGGTATGTTCAGTTGGCCCTTTAGAGGCGCACTAAGAAATCTTTTGGCAATATTTTAACTCTAAGGGTTGTTTTTAAGGGTTTAAAGTTCGTCTTTTAGCATGTATATTCTTCTTCTCCCAATCTCTTAATTATAATTGAAATTTCCATATCATATGTTACTATAGAACTATAATCTGAATAGAGTACCTCTTCGAAACAGTTGTTAACTGGCAACTAAATTAATAATTTTGTCAGGTTGGCATTAAGTTGAGTTGACTTTGTTAGGTTGGCACCAACTTGAAGATTTAAATGCATTTATCGCGGAAAAATTGATTGGGCACTGCTACTTCAATCCTGGGAATATTATATTACTAGCCGTCAGGCTCGCTTCGCTCGCCATATCCGTTTAGCCAGACGTTTAGTCTGGACCCCCGACTGGATTGTTCTAACATATGATAAAAATGCTCAAATGAAAAATGCAGGCGAGCGAAGCGAGCCTGCTGATCTCACTCCTGGACGATCCAGTCGGGGGTCCAGGGGGCGGAGCCCCCTGGCTAGACGGATATGGCGAGCGAAGCGAGCCTGACGGCTAGTCTATAATATTTATTCTGATAAGACTACGTTTTCAGATCAACTAACACTTGATGTATGAGTGTGAGGTTCAACAAATAATTTAATTAAAATTAACTTCCGAATAGAAAAATGATGATGAATCAAACATGTTCATAAATAAAAAGAATCTTTCAATTCATCAACAGATTGAATTGAATTAACAGATGGAGGTTATAATAGCCTAGTTATTATTGAAACTAGAAACTTATTTGCATTTTGAAAATGGCTTTGAGGCCTGAAATAGTTGTTTGAAATGTTCTAAAAATACCCATGTTTCTATATATTTTTTAAATGATAGCTATTATTACTATAAATAGAGTTCATGTTCGAAATATTATTTATAAGTAACTCCTTCATGAGATACAAAGTATTTATAGGTATCAGTCTTCAGCTAGAGCATGATGTGATTCATCAAAATGCAGCATCACAATATAATTATATAAGATACATTCATACAAGGTGTACTATATCAATGTTTTATTTTTCTAATGTTTATGTTCATGACATATTATACATTTACCCAAGTTGAATTTCAACATGGTAGACTCATATCATTCTAGACCCACAGAAAGTCAGAAATTATACGGTAGAAGTCATAGTTTCAATCCGATCCAAGCATATAACAACTAGGAACATTATTTGTTGGGGTTGCGGTCACAACGAAGTTTGAAGAGGCTGAATCACAGAGAACCTGAAAGCACAGCTTGTATGGTTATATTTATGGTTTGTATGTATATAGCAGAACCAAGGTAGCATTATTATATTTATGGTTTATTGACCGAGCGAAGTGAGGTCCAAGATTCAAGTCGACGGTTTGACATTTCTCTTAATGTTTGAATGCTTATATGTTACGCATTTACGGCGAAACGCAGTAATAGATTTTCATGAAATTTGACAGGTATGTTCCTTTTTAAACTGCGTGTCGACGTATATACAAGGTTTTTGAGAATTTTGCATTTCAAGGATAATATAAAAGGAAAAAGGAGCCTCCTTCATACGTCATATTTGAGTAAAAATAAGACTGTAGAATTATTCATCATAAATCAGCTGTTTAGTAGACTATAATACTACCCGTTCAAAAACATCGAACATCTTGAAAATGTATCTTTCCTTCAACGTTAGTAGACAGTGCAGTACCGGTTTACTTTGAGTAATATAGTTACTGTAGTAGTCAATTGACTATAATACTACCTGTTCAAAAACATCGAACATCTTGAAAATGTATCTTTCCTTCAACGTTAGTAGACAGTGCAGTACCGGTTTACTTTGAGTAATATAGTTACTGTAGTAGTCAGTTGACTATAATACTACCCGTTCAAAAACATTCGAACATCTTGAAAATGTATCTTTCCATCAACGTTGTAGACAGTTGCAGCCAGACCTGATAACAGCGCTCACACTCACATTCCGGTACGATAGGACAGAAAGCTTTATGTTTATTTAGGATATTTTCTAGACATTTCAAATTGATAAACTATCTATTTTTTTCTGAGAAAACATAACAACAGGTCAATGTAACACACCGAGCGCGAGGGCTACTGTTCACAGAACTACTAGTATGTATATAGCAGGACCAAGGTAGAATTATTATATTTTTGGTTTGTTTGTATATAGCAAGTCTAAGGTAGTATGATTTGTATGTATATAGCAGGACCAGGGTGATATTATTATATTCACTGTTTTTTTGTACATAGCTGTCCAGCTGTGCAGGCAGTTATTACTATATTTGTGGTATATATGTATATAGCTGTATAAGGGAAGGCATAACATGATGTTGAATTACGGGCAGCTAATGGTCCCGGCAAGATGGTGACACTGAGTCTGGCCACTAAGTCCCCCATTCAATCTCCATAGTTGACTTCATCATCTCATCCGTTTAACGAGCGTTAGTAAAGTCCCATTACACCGAGCCAACTACACAACTTGTGGCTTCAGCCGAGGAAATCCAGAGGTGAGGTCTACAGTGACAGAACACTGTAAAACAGGTGTACACTGTCATAAAGTGGAAAGCCAGTGATGGATAAATTACCTTTGACAAAGTGCAGTCATAACTCTTGTGGTTCCAGCCGGGTTTGTGCACTCAGTGTGAAAATCGTAGGCTTTTGTCTACTTTATCACTCGTTAACTCATGAGATCAACAAAGTTTTGTGGAGGATTGAAACACATCCATTTCTCTGCAAATCCTAGAGGGTTAGATGATCCTTTTTCATCTGAAAAGATTGAGTGAAATATGATAGTTATACAAAGAATAAAAGGTAAAATGAAATGGAATGAAAAAAACCGGTTCAATGTAGGGTTTTCACTGAAAATCCCCCTCAAATTCATGTAACTAGTATATTACCCTTATACAATAGGGGTAAGTACAATACAATTTGAAATGGATCCAGCAAGATTCCTGTATTAAGGGTGGAAATAATTTTGTTTTGTCTGTTGTATCCTTTGTTAACTAATGATATTTTTCTGAATTATTGTCGATTATTGAGTTTCTCTGCAAAAAGACAATACAATTCGAAATGGTTCCAGCCGGATTTCTGAGCTCAGTGTGGAAGTCGAAGATTTTTGTCTACTGTATCCATTGTTAACTCATTTTTAACTTAGTTTTAACTAGCTTTAACCTAAACTAGCCTTAGTTCCACTTTGCCGACATAACCACGATCTCTCATGACGAGAAACTGAGCTGGTTTTTCTTGATTTTCATATTAGTTTCATTCAATAGTGTCAAAATATTTGATACTTCCAACATCATACTCCTCATGAAAAATATATATCCTGGATTCGAATTCATTCAAATTCCAAAATACTTTCCAGTGGGCTATAGACTTGAAGCACGGAGTAAAGAGCACTCATTGTTTATTGACCGAGCGAAGTGAGGTCTAAGATTCAAGTCGACGATTTGGCATTTCCCTTAATGTTTGAATGTTTAAATGTTTGAATGTTCAAATGTTTAAATGATTATATGTTGCGCAATTACGGCGATACGCGGTAATAGATTTTCATGAAATATGACAGGTATGTTCCTTTTTTAATTGCGCGTCGACGTATATACAAGGTTTTTGGAAATTTTGCATTTCAAGGATAATTAAAAAGGGAAAAGGAGTCTCCTTCATAGGCCAATATTAGAGTAAAAATCGGACTATAGAATTATTCATCATAAATCAGCTGACAAGTGATTACACAGTTGTATGGAGAAGCCAGTCTATTGCTGTATTTTCATAAGGCCAATAGTTTCAATCAGGTACTTGTGGATAAGAATACTCCGTGAGGTCTACTGTTCACAGAACTACTAGTGTATTCTGTGCTTGAAGTATCTTATATCAAAGAGAAAACAAATACCTACATTTCATTCTCTCTCCTTATATTATACAAGCATAAAAGAATAAAACAGTCTAGTATAAGTTTTCTCTGATACAGGTTATAACCCATTGGCTATAACCTCTTCTCGGGAGCACTGCAATAATGTCCCAGCAAGAATGATGAGTCAATTCAAGCCGACATAAAATCAAAATTCCAAGCACGTGATAAAAATTAAATTGATACAACCGATATTTTTCATTCCAGCTGTGTGCGCATGCGCAGAAGAGTGACGGATCCATGAAAGTAAATCGGGTCCGGGAAGATCAATAATTACTATTAAAGGCAGCCACAGAGTTCAGAAGATTCCTTCAGGCTATCTCATCCTCGCTGGACGATTTTCACTCGTATTATGTGGAGCGGTTCCCGTGTATTTTATATGCGACAAAATATACATGTATATAAAACAAGTACAGATTCTAATCTCAATAATAATTTCAAACAACATGGCTTCTTGATATGCAAATTGCAGTGGAGGAAGAAATTCACAGCAGCCAGCCTGTTACCGCAGCTATTAGCTACTTTTTCTCCTTTTATTACCTTTATTTTCTCGGTTTTCTTTTTCACTTTATTATTTCATGATGCTAGTCGCTCTTTGTATGTTATCAGACAGGCCAGTGAACGGTTTTCATGCATTAGAGCTTCTGGAAGCAAACATTCTATGTTTCCGCAGGATTTCTCAGGAGGTGCACCGGAGCTTCTATAGCGAGGTCCACGTTATAATGGCAGTATTTGATTAGCAATGTTATTGCTATCCTTGTCTATCATTCGACAAAGCGGATAGCGCTATCTCTTTCTCGCTTTGCTCTGTTGCCAGATCGGCTTTTAACAATCTAGAACTATTAATTAATTAACAACAATTTTAATCTTAATTATGAAATTATTGAAAAATATAATTTCTTGCTTCATTAAATTATATATTTTTGAACGAAAATTGAACTTGAACGTTTTACAGTAGAAACATAACCTATTTTTTGAACATTTTATTAATTTATCAAAATTTGGGAATGGAATAGATTTGGGCCAAACCTGTTGTTCCTTCCTAATCATATTTATATGATTTGTGATTCTGTCCACGAATGAATGAATGAATAAATTAATGTTTATAAAGAGAATATGAAACTAATTTGAATAGGTAACACGATACAAATAGGTGAAAAACACTGAGAAACGTACATTATTTCCGAAATTTTCGGTGACTGTGTCACTTTTGTCAACGGTTGTTGTTATGTGAGTTTCTGAGTGTTTTTCACCTATTTGTATGGTGTTACCTATTCAAGTTACGAGAGAAACAATGGCGTAAGTAGATATCCCATGGAATAGGGCTTGTCGGAACTAGGGCAAATTTCGCAACTTTTACTGTTATTTCAAGCCGATTACTGTCGATTATTGTCGTTTTTTACTGTTTTGACCGGGTAAGAGGGTATGAACGGCATAATATGAGAGACTACCAGCGTCATAAATCTTCACAGGAAAGAACTACGTGGACTATCAGCTTGAGATAACAGTAAAAGTTGCGATATAAACGCCCTATACCATGGGATATCTACTTATGCTATTGTTTCTCTATGGTATTATGGAACTATAAGGTGTTTCCTGTTATATATTAGAGAATATAAAAGTACCTCTGAAGAATTAAAGAATATAAAGGTTATAAATATGTATAATAACCTCTGTTATTTCTGTCCATTTTGTTGGAACCTATGCCTTCATTTGGGTTAATATAGCATTGTAATGGAGTGAAGTGAGAGACTGTGACTCATTCTAATTAATCAGAATAATTAATTCTATTCCAATCATGACTTAGCCACGAGAACAAACTAAAGCTTCTCTGATTGGTTCTCATGGCATAGAATCACGGTTGAGATTCAACAGGCTTTTGTGCAACCTGGAGATATGTAATAATAGGTTCAGTTCGCTATTGCTACTTCAGTCATGGGTTCGATTGCCGTTCTGTTTGGAATTTCCAATACAATAAATAAAAGTGATGTATGTGATGTGAGTGAAATAAATGATTAAATCGATAAGTAGATGAATTATGTGTATTATTTCTTTTATCATTACTTCATTGCATTTTAGTACACTTGATTTGTAATGTTATGGCAAGTAAATTGAACTGAATTTGTATCTCTTCCAAGCACAAGACGTACATTCATCAGCCATGGTTGCCATCAGCACCATCAAAAACGTCTGCATAGAATCTCTGAGATTCTCTTTTATACTACTGTTCTACATGAAATACTGTACCTAATATTCGTGTTAAGATATGGAGCAAGATAATAAATTACAATTGGGAAGATAAGAAGGAGCACAACTTTTGTCATGCGCAATAATCTTCTATTCCATCTGCACTACTTCTTCTTTCAGTTGGTCTGATAAGCGACAAACACCCCGAGGTTATTCTGGAATATCATCGCCGAATAATATAGCAAGGAACTACGGTAGGTGGACGTTGGATGCACGGTGAGAGAACCACCGAATAGTAGAAAATAATAACTGTAGGAACAAGAAGTAATACAGCCAAAACACCATCATCTTTGTAATTAGTCGGAGCCTATATTTACTACATACTTTCCGGCAATTTATTAGCGACTAAATCGTTCGGGGACCCGACATATTTACGGCAGTTTTCGGCTATTGCTACCCGGCAAAAATACAGGTGTAGCAATATCTATCTGCTTGTAGGATCTCCATGCTGATTTTCATATGTAAATTAATCTTCTGCCTTCTGTTCTCCCCCTTTCTCTCTATGCTTTCCTTGTCTATTTTAGTGGGGAAATAGTGCGATGGTACCTTCTCTCGTTCTCTATTTCACCTTAACAACAATGAGGAGTGGGGAAAAAAGATGGTGCCAACTGTAGAAATATTGTGAGAGGGAGAGTGGATGATTTAGGAGTTGGTGAAGCTGCAGTCCCTCGACCGAGCCTACAGAAGCTGACCATGGCAAGACTGCCGTCAAGTCTGTTTTGCATAGCATGCTAGATAAATAGATTGACTGATTTTTTGATAGTTTAAGTGATATATTGACGTTATTCAAATATCCTGCATATATTAGTAAAGCCTGACAGTACCTTCCTTAATGATACTTGACACTTCCTGAATGAATATTTTATTTTTTGATTGTATGTATTATAGCAGGGAAAACTCCTATATTTTTAATTTTATATTTTATATTTTTAAACTCCTATATGTAATTCTGTGATTATAGTATTAGTATTAGTACTGGATAAGTTACCTTTCGAATGGGATTATTACCAAAATCGATGTAATGTAATGATTATTAATAAATGAATAAAGTAGTTCTCAATGAATCATCTATAGATCAGCAGCTTGCAGGTCTTTTCAATAATTTGAAACATGAAATTTGACTGATTTTTTATAGTTTGAGTGATAATTATATTGACGTTATTCAAATATCCGGCATGCATTAGAAAAACTTGATGTTTTCGTTACAGTAGTTCTCAATGAATCGGCCCTAGTTCAGCAACTTGGAAGTCTTCTCAATTTGGAAACATGAAATTTGACTGATTTTTTGATAGTTTGAGTGATATAAGGATTAGCTATTCAAATATCCGGAATACTTTAGAAAAACTTGATGTTTTCTGTAAAAATACAGATATAATCAGCTGATTAAAAGTGAATTGCTCATGTTCGCGGCGCGTATATCTGTACGCACCTTTAGGAGAGCCTGACGTTTCTGTAACAGTAATTTGAATGAATTGCTTATAGTTCAGCAGCTCGCGGCTCTTTCTAATTTGAAAACTTTGGCCTATGTTGCAACAAACTAGAGAAAGAGGGAAAACAAGTTGCAAAGTAGTAGAATTATTACTATGTCTTAGGTATGGAACTAGCAGGCTCACATTTCTTTTCAGGTCTACTGGAACTTTTGTGTTAAATGACAATAAAGGATTATTCATTTATTCAAAGATTCTTTATTCATCTATACAATGAGTACTTTATGAAAATGATAAAAAGAGGAAGAATAAAGTAAAATGTGCTATTCCTCTCCCAAATTTAGATAACACATAGTCTGAAATAGGTAAAGTCTTGTAGTTCTTCAACTCAATTATTGATTGATTGATATTGAAACAATAAAATTGAATGAAAAAGACTAAGAAATTGTCAAAAACCACAGATTTATTGATACTTAGAAAGACCGGTTTCGGTTATAACACCATTGTCAAATCTCTAATAAACAGTTCATCTTAGTCTTCTTCATTCAATATGAATAATTACCACAATTTCAAAACTTCTCAACTACACAAAAAGGGGAAACAATAGAAGTTATCAAATACTTCTACTCTATGACAACATAACTAGTTTTAACTCTTCAAGAGTTAAAATTCGAAATTTAAAATTTGTTTATATTCAGAAACCCTTGAGGACATCAAGGGCATTACACAAGAATACAAAATCAACACAAAATTTTTAACATACAAGCAACAGCTGTTTTCAATGGAAATTCACACTTCTCCACTGATTATATTTTCCAAATTGAATGAGGACCACCAAAGGTGCAAGATTCAAATAATAATTTGAGGCCCAACCTGGAAGTATTTTATGTTGCCGAACTAAACATTCAAACAAGTCGATTAGCAGCAACATGAGAGCACTTCTCGCCGATCCAAGATGGAGGCAATTCGGATGCAAAAATGCAATAGAACTCGTCTCAGTTCAGAAACTTGCTGTCAAGCGCTCCGATGTTGGCGGATTCCCAGTGACATATATTGAGCAGCCGAAGAGTCTGCAACTGCGCCTCGTCTCATAAATAGCTTTTATCTGCATTGAGAATGTGTTTTTCTGCGTTTTCTTCTTCAATTGCAGTCACGACTTGCCGTCAAATGTCTACGCACTTAGAATCCTGCGAAATGTGGGGTGATTGCTTCTTGAAGTTCTAGTGAGGTCCACGTTATAACGGCAGTATTTGAGGATGCGACATTGCTTCTGGAACTTCTAGAGAGATATCTTCTGAGATGTCCAGCGTAGACATGAGATGATTGTCGCTTGAAGTTTTATAGCGTGGTTCACGTAATTGACCGAACGAAGTGAGGTCTAAGATTCAAGTCGACGGTTTGGCATTTCTCTTAAATGTTTATATATTTATATAAATGTTGCGCATTTACGGCGAAACGCGGTAATAGATTTTCATGAAATTTGACAGGTATGTTCCTTTTTGAATTGCGCGTCGACGTATATACAAGGTTTTTGGAAATTTTGCATTTCAAGTTTAATATAAAAGGAAAAAGGAGCCTCCTTCATACGCCAATATTAGAGTAAAAATCAGACTATAGAATTATTCATCATAAATCAGCTGACAAGTGATTACACAGATGTGTGGAGAAGCCAGTCTATTACTGTATTTGTATAAGGTCTGAAAGATTGAAACTATCAATCAAAGACATTAAAGAGGTATGCATCTTTAAGCTGGGTTTACACCAAAGTTATTAACAAAATGGTTATCTTAATCCTTATAGATTCTATCAGATTGAACGAAAGTTGACAAACACTTATGTTCATCATGTGTATGATAAGTTATGTTCAATCTAATATAATCTAAAAGGATTGAGTTATTAACATTTTTTTTAAAAATTTGGTCTAATCGCAGCTTTAAGGTCTTTGGTTTCAATATTTTGTTATACAGTCATGGTATTATTATGCGTGCCCATCAGTATCAATATTCTCACATTCGAAAAAACTAATTTAATAGGTGAATAAAAAATAAGCAAAATTAATGAACTAAATAATGCTGGAGAAATTATAATATTTTTGATTCTAAAAATATAATATTCATCAGATAGAAAGATCATCACGGAACTGGATGAATTATATCATATGAAATACAAATTCAAACGTGAACTGAGTTTTTTAACATTTAAAACAGTTGACATCTGGTACTTGTGGATGAGAACACTGCGTGAGGTCTACTGTTCACAGAACTACTAGTAACGACAGTATTTGAGGATTATTGCTTCTGGAACTACTGGAGAATATTCTGAAAAGCCCAGCGTAGACATGGGATGATTTTCGCTCGAACATTTATAGTAAGGTCCACGTTAGAAAGGTAGATTATTTTATTTATTTATTTATTTACAATTCAAATGACACTAATGTAATAACATTGGTAGATAAAATAATAAGGAAGTCCTTGTGCTATTTTTCTTTCAAATTTATAAGTGACAAAGTCCAAGATAAGGTTACAATTTCACGTGTACAATTTTTATAAAATTTTAGTCCAATATAAACATTAAAACTATGAATTTTGAATTTGGATGGCTTGAATTGATAAATTAATTAGGAATATTTCACTCAATTGCCACAATCGGCATCAGTAGTACTTGATTAGCATTAGTGTTGGTAGAGATCGAAGAAATAATCTATATTTCTTCACTTCATGGTGTTGGTTTCCTTGTTTATCATTCAACAAAGCAGATGATGCTATTCTCTTCCAACACTGCAATGTTGCCATATCGGTTCTTCACAATGTTTTTCACATAATTGATTAAATCTCAATTTTGAAAACTCAGTATTGAATCTTTGCAAAATATATTTTCTATACGAATAAAATATAAGTGGCTATTCTAAACAAGAATGAACAGTTCATATTACAACAGATACACCGGTTCAGCTATCCTCTATAGAAGGGTGTGGCAAGGCAGAGAATCGGTATCACTGTTTCCCTATCCTTTTCCAGTGGTATTACAATGTGGACCAATAGGATTATAGATACAAGAAATTCAACCAATCACAAGCTGACCAATGAGCGAGCAGTGATTTTGTTGATAAAAAATGAGCCAATAGGTGTAGAGATACAGAAAGTTCGCTAATCACAAGCTGACCAATGAGAGAATTTTGTCGATCAAAAATTAGCCAATAGTAGTATAGGTACACAAAATTAAACCAATCACAAGCTGACCAATGAGCGAGCAGTGATTTTGTTGATGAGAAATGAGCAAATAGGTATACAGATACAGAAAGTTCAACTAATCACAAGCTGACCAATGAGAGAGCAGTGATTTTGTTGATAAGAAATGAGCCAATAGGTGTACAGATACGGAAAGTTCAACTAATCACAAGCTCACCAATCAGAGAGCAGTGATTTTGTTGATCAGAAATGAGCCAATAGGAGAACAGATACTGGAAATTTAACCAATCACAAGCTCACCAATGAGAGGTCAGTGATTTTGTTGATAAGAAATGAGTCAATAGGAGTACAGATACTGGAAATTCAACCAATCACAAACTCACCAATGGGAGAGCAGTGATATTTTTGATCAGAAATGAGCCAATAGGAGTACAGATACTGGAAATTCAACCAATCACAAGCCCCCCAATGAGAGAGCAGTGATTTTGTTGATGAGGAATGAGCCAATAGGAGTACAGATACTGGAAATTCAACCAATCACAAGCTCATCAATGAGAGATCAGTGATTTTGTTGATCAGAAATGAGCCAATAGGAGTACAGATACTGGAAATTCAACCAATCACAAGCTCACCAATGAGAGAGCAGTGATTTTGTTGATCAGGAATGAGCCAATAGGAGTACAGATACTGGAAATTTAACCAATCACAAGCTCACCAATGAGAGAGCAGTGTTTTTGTTGATCAGGAATGAGCCAATAGGAGTACAGATACTGGAAATTCAACCAATCACAAGCTCACCAATCAGAGAGCAGTGATTTTGTTGATAGGAAATGAGCCAATAGGAGTACAGATACTGGAAATTCAACCAATCACAAGCTCACCAATCAGAGAGCAGTGATTTTGTTGATAGGAAATGAGCCAATAGGAGTACAGATACTGGAAATTCAACCAATCACAAGCTCACCAATGGGAGAGCAGTGATTTTGTTGATAAGAAATGAGCAAATAGGAGTACAGATACTGGAATTCAACCAATCACAAGCTCACCAATCAGAGAGCAGTGATTTTGTTGATAGGAAATGAGCCAATAGGAGTACAGATACTGGAAATTCAACCAATCACAAGCTCACCAATGGGAGAGCAGTGATTTTGTTGATAAGAAATGAGCAAATAGGAGTACAGATACTGGAAATTCAACCAATCACAAGCTCACCAATGAGAAAGCAGTGATTTTGTTGATAAGAAATGAGCCAATAGGAGTACAGATACTGGAAATTCAACCAATCACAAGCTCACCAATGAGAGAGCAGTGATTTTGTTGATAAGAAATGAGCCAATAGGAGTACAGATACTGGAAATTCAACCAATCACAAGCTCACCAATGAGAGAGCAGTGATTTTGTTGATAAGAAATGAGCCAATAGGATTATAGATACGAGAAATTCAACCAATCACAAGCTCACCAATGAGAGAGCAGTGATTTTGTTGATAAAAAATGAGCCAATAGGTGTACAGATACAGAAAGTTCGCTAATCACAAGCTGACCAATGAGAGAATTTTGTCGATCAAAAATTAGCCAATAGTAGTATAGGTACACGAAATTAAACCAATCACAAGCTGACCAATGAGCGAGCAGTGATTTTGTTGATGAGAAATGAGCAAATAGGTATACAGATACAGAAAGTTCAACTAATCACAAGCTGACCAATGAGAGAGCAGTGATTTTGTTGATAAGAAATGAGCCAATAGGTGTACAGATACGGAAAGTTCAACCAATCACAAGCCCACCAATGAGAGAGCAGTGATTTTGTTGATCAGGAATGAGCCAATAGGAGTACAGATACTGGAAATTCAACCAATCACAAGCTCACCAATCAGAGAGCAGTGATTTTGTTGATAGGAAATGAGCCAATAGGAGTACAGCTACTGAAAATTCAACCAATCACAAGCTCACCAATGAGAGAGCAGTGATTTTGTTGATAAGAAATGAGCCAATAGGAGTACAGATACTGGAAATTCAACCAATCACAAGCTCACCAATGAGAGAGCAGTGATTTTGTTGATAAGAAATGAGCCAATAGGAGTACAGATACTAGAAATTCAACCAATCACAAGCTCACCAATGAGAGAGCAGTGATTTTGTTGATAAGAAATGAGCCAATAGGAGTACAGATACTGGAAATTCAACCATTCACAAGCTCACCAATGAGAGAGCAGTGATTTTGTTGATAAGAATTCAACCAATCACAAGCTCACCAATCAGAGAGCAGTGATTTTGTTGATGAGGAATGAGCCAATAGGATTATAGATACAAGAAATTCAACCAATCACAAGCTGACCAATGAGCGAGCAGTGATTTTGTTGATAAAAAATGAGCCAATAGGAGTACAGATACAGAAAGTTCGCTAATCACAAGCTGACCAATGAGAGAATTTTGTCGATCAAAATTAGCCAATAGTAGTATAGGTACACAAAATTAAACCAATCACAAGCTGACCAATGAGCGAGCAGTGATTTTGTTGATGAGAAATGAGCAAATAGGTATACAGATACAGAAAGTTCAACTAATCACAAGCTGACCAATGAGAGAGCAGTGATTTTGTTGATAAGAAATGAGCCAATAGGTGTACAGATACGGAAAGTTCAACCAATCACAAGCCCACCAATCAGAGAGCAGTGATTTTGTTGATCAGGAATGAGCCAATAGGAGTACAGATACTGGAAATTCAACCAATCACAAGCTCACCAATGGGAGAGCAGTGATTTTGTTGATAAGAAATGAGCCAGTGATTTTGTTGATAAGAAATGAGCAAATAGGAGTACAGATACTGGAAATTCAACCAATCACAAGCTCACCAATGAAAGAGCAGTGATTTTGTTGATATGAAATGAGCCAATAGGAGTACAGATACTGAAAATCCAACCAATCACAAGCCCCCCAATGAGAGAGCAGTGATTTTGTTGATAAGAAATGAGCCAATAGGTGTACAGATACGGAAAGTTCAACTAATCACATGCTCACCAATCAGAGAGCAGTGATTTTGTTGATCAGAAATGAGCCAATAGGAGAACAGATACTGGAAATTTAACCAATCACAAGCTCACCAATGAGAGGTCAGTGATTTTGTTGATAAGAAATGAGTCAATTGGAGTACAGATACTGGAAATTCAACCAATCACAAACTCACCAATGGGAGAGCAGTGATATTTTTGATCAGAAATGAGCCAATAGGAGTACAGATACTGGAAATTCAACCAATCACAAGCCCCTCAATGAGAGAGCAGTGATTTTGTTGATGAGGAATGAGCCAATAGGAGTACAGATACTGGAAATTCAACCAATCACAAGCTCATCAATGAGAGATCAGTGATTTTGTTGATCAGAAATGAGCCAATAGGAGTACAGATACAGAAAGTTCGCTAATCACAAGCTGACCAATGAGAGGATTTTGTCGATCAAAAATTAGCCAATAGTAGTATAGGTACACAAAATTAAACCAATCACAAGCTGACCAATGAGCGAGCAGTGATTTTGTTGATGAGAAATGAGCAAATAGGTATACAGATACAGAAAGTTCAACTAATCACAAGCTGACCAATGAGAGAGCAGTGATTTTGTTGATAAGAAATGAGCCAATAGGTGTACAGATACGGAAAGAATGAGCCAATAGGAGTACAGATACTGGAAATTCAACCAATCACAAGCTCACCAATGAGAGAGCAGTGATTTTGTTGATAAGAAATGAGCCAATAGGAGTACAGATACTGGAAATTCAACCAATCACAAGCTCACCAATGAGAGAGCAGTTATTTTGTTGATATGAAATGAGCCAATAGGAGTACAGATACTGGAAATTCAACCAATCACAAGCTCACCAATGAGAGAGCAGTGATTTTGTTGATAAGAAATGAGCAAATAGGAGTACAGATACTGGAAATTCAACCAATCACAAGCTCACCAATGAGAGAGCAGTGATTTTGTTGATAAGAAATGAGCCAATAGGAGTACAGATACTGGAAATTCAACCAATCACAAGCTCACCAATGAGTGAGCAGTGATTTTGTTGATAAGAAATGAGCCAATAGGAGTACAGATACTGGAAATTCAACCAATCACAAGCTCACCAATGAGAGAGCAGTGATTTTGTTGATAAGAAATGAGCCAATAGGAGTACAGATACTGGAAATTCAACCAATCACAAGCTCACCAATGAGAGAGCAGTGATTTTGTTGATATGAAATGAGCCAATAGGAGTACAGATACTGAAAATCCAACCAATCACAAGCCCCCCAATGAGAGAGCAGTGATTCTGTTGATAAGAAATGAGCAAATAGGAGTACAGATACTGGAAATTCAACCAATCACAAGCTCACCAATGAGAGAGCAGTGATTTTGTTGATAAGAAATGAGCCAATAGGAGTACAGATACTGGAAATTCAACCAATCACAAGCTCACCAATGAGAGAGCAGCGACTTTGTTGATAAGAAATGAGCAAATAGGAGTACAGATACTGGGAATACAACCAATCACAAGCTCACCAATGAGAGAGCAGTGATTTTGTTGATAAGAAATGAGCCAATAGGATTATAGATACAAGAAATTCAACCAATCACAAGCTCACCAATGAGAGAGCAGTGATTTTGTTGATAAAAAATGAGCCAATAGGTGTACAGATACAGAAAGTTCGCTAATCACAAGCTGACCAATGAGAGAATTTTGTCGATCAAAAATTAGCCAATAGTAGTATAGGTACACAAAATTCAACCAATCACAAGCTGACCAATGAGCGAGCAGTGATTTTGTTGATGAGAAATGAGCAAATAGGTATACAGATACAGAAAATTCAACCAATCACAAGCTCACCAATGAGAGAGCAGTGATTTTGTTGATAAGAAATGAGCCAATAGGAGTACAGATACTGGAAATTCAACCAATCACAAGCTCACCAATGAGAGAGCAGTGATTTTGTTGATCAGAAATGAACCAATAGGAGTACAGATTCTGGAAATTCAACCAATCACAAGCTCACCAATGAGAGAGCAGTGATTTTGTTGATAAGAAATGAGCCAATAGGAGTACAGATACTGAAAATTCAACTAATCACTAGCTGACCAATGAGAGAGCAGTGATTTTGATGATCGGAAATGAGCCAATAGGAGAGCAGATACAGAAGATTCAACGAATCACAAACTGACCAATGAGAGAGCAGTCATTTTGTTGATCAGAGATTAGTCAATCTTGACTATAGAGGATTTTCAAGCATACAGAATGATTGAGTATGATTGTTGCTATAGTGAGGTCCACGATATAATGACAGTGGAAAACGATAGGAGAGCAACGTTGCCGATCCTCACTGTTTTATTGTCCTGTCAATGCCTTCTATAGACAGTAGGTGATACAGGTTTATTAATGTAATATTAATTTATTATTTATTCTAGTTTGAAATGATCAATTATATAAGTTAAACATTTTGAATTTAGAGAAATTGAAACACCAAACTATATTTAAATATAACACTTAATTATCACTTCATATTAACTCAGTCAAATTCCATGTTTCCAAATTTAAAAGATCTGCAAGCTGCTGAATTATAGACAATTCATTGGAGACTACTGTCAGGCTTTCCTAATATATGCCTACCTACTGCATACCAAACTCTACCTTCATTGTATTATCATTCATCCCATCATCATCACCTAGACTCAAAATACTTCTAGAAAGTCGCCTTTGTAAAATAATAAAATTATATACTTGTTTCAACTCAAAGAACCATTTCAAACTGAACTTTTCAACTTTGTCATGAAAATATGAATTTCTATTATAAACTATTAAACAGTAAGAGCAATGAAAAATAAACAAAATTTTGGAAAAAGTTACACAGATGTAAACGGAGATTCAGAATGAAAATTTGGTTTCTGGATCATCAGACTGCAAACTTCCTCCAAAGTTCATAGATTGTACTGTTCATATGTCGTACATTTTCTTTCCCACTTTTTTTAGCTATTCAATAATTTATTCACTGTATGTGATAATAATATTCAATAAGATTCTGAATGCATCAAAATTAGAGTTTCCTTTCTCTTTGTAAAATTTTTAATATGCAACTCTGGTTTGCACACAGGCATTTTTTGCCCATTCAGACCATTTTCTAAAGATTTATTTGGCATATTGAAAATGAGTAAATAAGATTTTTGCTTTGGAAATTGCAATTTTTTTTCTAATAAATATATTTTGTCTGTCCATGGATCTCCACGCATCTCTCTCATCTACAGATACATTCGTGGACGAATATCTCTCATGCCTACGGATAGATCGGAGAATGCAACACACAAGCGCGTAAGACGCCTGTAATTCCATGCTTTTGAACCAGAGAAAAGCCTACAGCTTGGAACCCTTTTAGTGAAATGACCGTTGCTCGTCAGAGGGCACAGAACCACTGACAGATTTCAACTCACGCTACATCACAGACCTGTACACGAACGCCACTGGCTAAGTTGATCTCTTGTTTAGAGAATGGAAATCACAGACTAGGATTGCATCTGTGATAGAAATCACACCTATCTTCCGCTTTAGTCATAGCAGTTCCTTTGGGTTAGTTGGTTTGTCTGAAACAAAATATTTGGAACAGTTCTAAAGTTGAATTGTCTATCGTTCAATAATATATTCAACTAGCCGTCAGGCTGGCTTCGCTCGCCATATCCGTCTGGCCAGGGGGCTCCGCCCCCTGGACCAACGACTGGATCGTCCAAAAATGAGATCAACGGGCTCGCTTCGCTCGCAAAAAACGCTGGTAAAAACATCTGTTACTATATCGGCGTATCTTTGGCGAAAAAATTCTTCCACCTCAGCTAAACCTGTGTACTGAATTTTTTGAAATATATTTCCATCAATTATTGAAATAGGTGAGAAAACGCAGAAAAGCTGAGAAAAACGTTGAGAAAACGCTGATTTTAGGCGTATATTTGATGAAATATTAAAGTCACCCAATCACGAAATGTTTAGACCCTAACTAAATCTCTGTACCAAATTTGAACATTTTCTGTCTATTATTTGATAAAAGAGCTGAGAAAACGCGAAAAACCGCTAATTTGCGTTATTTCAAATTCCTTCTAACACAACATTATTATACCCCAGCTGAGCTTCTGTAGTAAATTTGAACATTTTCTGTTCATTTGTTCTCAATGAAGCTGAGAAAGCGCAAAAAACGCTCGAAAAACGCAGATTTTGGGCGTATCTTTGGCGTTATTCCAAAATCCTTCTAAAACAACATTATTACACCCCAGCTTAGGTTCTGTACTAAATTTGAACAATTTCTGTTAATATGTTCTCGATAAATCTGAGAAAAAGCAAAAAAAAAACGCTAATTTTGGGCGTATCTTTGGAAAGTTTTTCAAATCCGTTCTTAGTGCGCCTCTGAAGGGACCATACCTACCAAATTTGAACGTTTTGGTCCGGTAGATTTTTGATTCTACGAGTGAGTGAGTCAGTCAGTGAGTGAGTGCTATTTCGCTTTTATATAATTATATAGAATATAGATTTAAAATGTTCCAGTGTGTGATTTTAGCCAATAATTGTTAGCCTACTCATAGAGGCTTTCTTGTAGAACATCTTAGTTGAAAAAAACAGAATTAAGCTGTCTCTTGTTCAGTACAGAAATGTTATAAAAAATGTAAATTAGTTAAATTGAAAAGTGAAACAAAATTAACAAACGAAGTATGATTCAACGGTAGAACTTATAGCTTTTACAAGAAATTCCTTCATAATGTGGAAAAATATTTTAGGATAGCGTAATTGATAAATTGAACGTAGTTATGAGATTTGTTGTACAATTTTGAGCCTTGGTATTCTTTGAACTTTGTAACTTGAGTTCTGTGTTAATTTAACTATTTTTATTTTTAATTCAGTAGAATTCATTTTCTATCTTCTTGTAAAAGATTAGTTCCTATCTTTTTGTAATAGATTAGTTTCTAGCCTATTTTTATATTTTATTTGGATTTCACTTTTGCTTCCGCCTTCTATATCAAATTTCCTACTTTTGTTTTCAAAATATCGTGTTTATATTTCACAGCTGGCTTTACGTCATCTTATGAATTTCAGGGATGCGATATTTTGATTTTTCACATACTCACTTTTTTACTATCCACAGCTGTTTCAGCCAAGGATGAATTATCCTTTTAATGTCGTTCAGCGTGTTTTCCCAAGGATGAGACCTCGTGTAATCGAATCTTTATATCATAGACCTACTATGTTTCAAATTTCGTGGAAATCGTTGGAGCCGTTTTCGAGATCCGTTAAACATAAATAACCAGTAAAACAAAATAAAACTTGTAGCACCCTTTATTTATTAAAAAACTTAAAATAGTTGAAATAAAGGGTGCTACAAGTTTTATTTTGTTTTATTAATTTAAAAGCAGCCCATTTCAATAAGTGTTTTATAAATAACCAGATATAAAAATAACCAGTAAAACAAAATATAGCACTATTTAATTCTAAAAAACTTTAAAAAAGTTGAACAACTAGTTTCGATGATATAATACACCATCTTCAAGTTATCTACACCATCTTCACCAACTGAAGATGGTGTAATATATCACCGAAACTAGTTGTTCAACTATTTTAAAGTTTTTTTGAAAATAAAGGGTGCTATAAGATTTATTTTGTTTTATTAATTTAAAAGTAGCCCATGTCAATATCCAGTTTCAAAAATAACCAGATATAAAAATAGCTAGATATATAAATAACAAGATATAAAAATAACGAGATATATAAATACAGAAATTGCTCGCTCAATATAATAGGATAAGAGCAAATTTCAAACAGCTGAACTTTTGTAATGAAAATTAGAATTTTCTTCACAAACTTCAACAGTAGAACCTCATCAATGGAAAATAAACAACAATTTCGAGAAAGTCGAAATAATGTCAACTGGAATTCAGAATAACACTCTGGATCCCTGAATAACGCTTCCGCCAAAGTTAACAGAATCTACATCATCTATCCTACTATCTATACTACCTATCCATCTATCCTATTCACGCATCACTCTCTCTCTCTCTCATCTAGGGATGCCTACGGATACATCGGAGAATACAACACACCAGCGCGTAAGACGCCTATAATTCCATGCGTTTGAACCAGAGAAAAGCCTACAGCTTGGAACCCTTTTAGTGAAATGACCGTTGCTCGTCAGAGGGCACAAAACCACTGACAGATTTCAACTCACGCTACATCACAGACTTGTACACGAACGCCACTGGCTAAGTTGATCTCTTGTTTAGAGAATGGAAATCACAGACAAGGATTACATCTGTGATAGAAATCACACCTATCTTCCGCTTCAGTCATAGCAGTTCCTTTGGGTTAGTTGGTTTGTTTGAAACAAAATATTTGGAACAGTTCTAAAGTTGAATTGTCTATCTTTCAATGATATATTCAACTAGCCGTCAGGCTCGCTTCGCTCGCCATATCCGTCTAGCAAGAGGGCTCCGACCCTGGACCCCCGACTGGATCGTTCAAAAATGAGATCAGTGGGCTCGCTTCGCTCGCCAAAAACGCTGGTAGAACATCTGTTACTATATTGGCGTATATTTGGCGAAAAAAATTCTTCCACCTCAGCTAAACCTGTGTACTGAATTCAATTCTGTTGTAGAATATTACCCAGTGATTATATCTATAATGTTTTTTAAGCTACTAGTTACTCTTGCAAGATGATTAATTGAATGAATGCTCCCCAGAGCAAGCAGTAAACATTAGAAGGTTCCTGTCGTAAAAAATGTCACACGGCCGACTAAAGATGAAAGTAGTTTTCCGTAGTTATGAATAATCAATGACAAGAGCGATAGCAAAGTTTGGCCATCCCCGTTGGAAGTGCAGAAAGTATGAAAGTAACTCGCAAAGAATATCATCTAGAACAAAACGTTAGACGGTTTTGGCCGAAATTTATTATGAATACAAACTGAGCCGCAGCATGGAGTTGAGTAGACTTGCTCGTAAACTGAGTGAAGTTTATTTTTTATCTATGAAAAGTTTCGTTGTTCTTGTGGCTTCTTAGTTTTTGCATGCTCAGCTGTAAAATAGGAAACCACTCAGAGGACGCTAAAAGAAGGGATCGTATATTCGGCTGCAAATTTCTCCAAGTTGCTCCGAAAAACGTATCAGCTCTTCCAAGTCATGCATAAGATTGCTGATAAGTTATTTTTCCATAATACAACACAAAAACTGGATCCTTGCAGTTTTTATGCTATGCACTTCGGGATAATTCAATACCAGCTAGAGTGACAAAAAAGTAGCCCAGTTGCTCCTTGCAAATGGAGCGACAGACAATGTAGCTCACTCTGGTTCTTTGTAACTTGAGCAACAAAATATTGTAGCTCACTCTTGTTCCTTGCAACTTGAGCGACAAAAAATGTCGCTCACTCTTGTTTTTTGCAACTTGAGCGACAAAAATTGTAGCTCACTTGCTCTTTGCAAATGAAGCGACAGAAAATTCAGCTCAATCATGTTCTTTGTAACTCAAGCAACCAAATATTGTAGCGCACTCATGTTCTTTGCAACTTGAGCGACAGATAATGTAGCTCACTTGCTCCTTGCAATTTGAGCGACAGAAAATGTAGCTCACTCATGTTAATTGCAACTCGAGCGACAGATAATGTAGCTCACTTGCTCCTTGCAACTTGAGTGACAAAAAATGTAGCTCACTCTTGTTCTTTGCAACTTGAGCGACAAAAAATGTAGCTAACTTGTTCCGAGGTACAGCTCCCAAGTTGTTAAGTAACATCTTTCTTGAGTTTATTATTTAGAAACAAGACAAGGAGTTTTCAATCCTTGAGATGCTGTGTTTAGTATTCTTTCTGAGAAGACAGAGCTTCACTACTTACTGGAGTTGCTCCTTGCAACTTGAGTGACAAAATATTGAAGCTCACTTGTTTATACCTAATATTATAGTTACAGTTCTCAAGCTGGTAAGTAACATCTTTCTCAGGTTTATTATTTAGAAATGAGACAAGGAGTTTTAAATCCGTGAGAGGCTGTGCCTAGTCTTCTTTCTGAGAAGACAGAGCTTCAAAAAGCTTCAAGCTAGACAGTTAAAAACTCGCAGCTGAAAGGTTTATCAGAGTTCTCAGAAATAATGTTGCTTGAAATTATTCATACTGGGTTCTGATAAAACTGTACTTTATTTACCATCTCTAAAGCTGGCTTCACTTTCCGAGAAAGCAGGGAAAAAGAGATCTCAGCCGTTGAAAAGTGTTAAATTATTTCATGAAATGTCAACATTAGAGTTCGGTTGAAGAATTCAAGGTCACATTCAAGAATAGAATAGAGGAATAAAGGCTAATTTTTTAGGTAAACATGTTATTGTTATGTTATATTGATTGATGTTTAAATGTTCTAGACTTTAGTCTAGATGACTATTAGCATAGAGAAACAATAGCATAAGTAGATATCCCATGGTATAGGGCGTTTATGTCGCAACTTTTACTGTTATCTCAAGCTGATAGTCCACGTGGTTCTTTCCTGTGAAGTCTATGACGCTGGTAGTCTCTCATAATGTGCCGTTCATACACTCTCACCCGGTCAAAACTGTAAAAATCGACAATAATCGACAGTAATCGGCTTGAGATAACAGTAAAAGTTGCGACATAAACGCCCTATACCATGGGATATCTACTTATGCTATTGTTTCTCTATGCTAGTAGTTTGAAAAAAATATTTAGACATGTTCTAGTGCTAAACTAGTTCTAGACATGATTGGGAATCATCATTGGGGATCCGATTGGTTCAATAGGATTGGGAATTAGATTACAGTAATTGAACTTTCATTAACTTACTCGTAGAAAGTTCATAAACCTTCCACAGATATGTCAAGATTCAATGAAAGTATCAGTTCTTCTCAATAATTATAGAGATTTGAGCTTCAGGGGCTTCATTCATTTATTTTGAGCTCCATCCATGGAAGTATCCATCAAATCATGGAGGAAAAATTCATGTTAAACAAGATTCTGCAAAATGAAATAGTGAAATATTGGTCATGAAGGAGAGATGTGACAGGTTTTAAAACATTCCACGAATACATTCATGTTCAAACTTAATTGACTAATCAAATTTCAAACTCAATTCAATTCATTTCATCTACAGCACAAGTCAACACATAAAATAATACAATAAGAATAATACAGTTACAAACAGTTTGAATGTACGATTGATTCACTCAGTTACAAATAGTTGAAAGATTAACATTGGAAGTTTGGATCTCGTATTCAGTTTTATTTTATCAGAGATTGACAATTGTGTAACAACCGAAACCGGTCTATCTAAGTATCAATAAATCTGTAGTTTTTGACAATTTCTTAGTATTTTTACTCAATTAACATTGGAATTGAGAAGTTATCCTCCAAGTAGTAGCCTACACTGTGAAGTCTGAACAGTATAATCCTTGACCAGGTTTCAAGCTTTAGAAGTAGAGAGGGAAGTATGCAATATATAATAAAATTGTGGTTTTTTGAAAATTTCTTAGTATTCTACTCAATTAACATTGGAAATGAGAAGTTATGCTCCAAGAAGTACACTGTGGAGTTCGAACAGTAGAATCCTTGACTGGGTTTCTTGTTTTAAGCAGAGAGCGAAGAATACAATATATTCATATCTGCTTATACATGCTCATGACTGTATTTTATCTCCGTTTGAGTGTCCAGTCCCCTTCAATGATTTCATGGTTGGGAGCTATCAGATGATAGAGACACAAGGATGAATTATTGGGGTATTAGAGGGCATTACATCTTCTATTCCCACTTAAAAGGTGTAGATTAAGGGTAGCTCCATAATATACCGTTCAAACTAGCGGGGAAGCCCAGAATGAAGATAATAACCACTATTTCATCGACATCGGGCGAATAACTCAAAAAGGAAACCGGAAATTGACGTTCTGCTCAGAAGGAGAGTCAGTTTAGTCCTGTTCAAATGAGATTAATTTGTAACCAGGGGTTGTTCGTGTTCTGATACAAGGGTAGATCCGAAATTATGATAATCGTCACAACCCTTCTGGGTGCCAAAGTGGGATGATGATGCTCTTCTGTGTGTAATTTTGTTTACCTGTGGAATAACAGAGGCGGATCTTTGATGAAGCGTTTAGACAGCTCGAGAGCGATTTATGGAATCTGTGGACACCTGTGCTGATGAATAAAAATTGTTATTTTTCCATACCATTATAATCAACTCCATCGAACTTAAGTGCTCCGTTCCACCAAACTCGGTCAAGACAGACTTCGAACATGTTCAATCCGGGTACGCTTTACTATAGTGAGGTCCACGTTGTAATGGCATTGGCGAAAGATAGAAGAACAGCGCTGCCGATTCTCTGCCATGTCACAGTAGCTAAAGAACGGGTCAGAATACAAGGGGTCCAAGTGACATTTTTCATTTTTTTTTAATTAGCTACAGTAAACGATAGCAGAAAGTGATAAAAGTCTAGAATACAAGAGGTATAAGCGTAAGTCTTATCAGTGCTGACATCTGGTGTAAAATATTTGGACTACATTTTCAAACAATTTATTAAACAAGGGGTCCAAGTGACTTGGATCCCTTGTTTACAGGACAACGGTTGCTCGTAACCATCAAATTAAATTTAACCTTGATTAAGCCATGTCACCAAGCAAAAGATAACTCAAGAACCAATTGGCGAATCAGATAATATTGCAATGAGGTCATTAATCATTGTTCAATTACTGGTAAATTTGATAAATTTTTGTGTAGCTAGACAATAGAGTTTTTTTTTTGGTAAACAAGGGGTACAAGTGATACTTCTTATCACTATTTAGCTGATAATTGAGAAAGGAGAGCAATTTGAGACATGAAACTGTACGTTTTATTTGGTATAAGTATACTGAATAGCTATAGAAATAGGTGAATATCATATCTTCATTCATTTCATGAATGAAGAATTAATTAATGTAAGTGAACTTTGGGCTCAATTTTCTCGAAACTAACAATATGTCACTTGGACTCCTTGTATTGTAACCCATTCTGAAGTTTTAGTTGTAACTTGAAATTATATGGAGGGTTGAGTGTAAAGATAGGACTGGCTGCTCCCTAACTTCGCCCTCCAAGGTTTTTAATAAATGCAGCAAATCAATCTTTAAAGGATAGCTGATACTGGTATGTCTGATATAATATTAACTGTTCATTCCTGTTTATTATAATGAATTATATTTTTATTCGTCAAGAAAAAAATATTCTTCAATGAATTAATGATGAATTTTCATAATAATTGAGAATTAATAATATTTCTAAATTGGTAAAGAATGATCTGCCAACTTTGCTAGACAAGGATGGCTTTTATTGGTGGGGAGTCCCTAACGGAAGTTCCACCTCGTCTGAATATATCATTTGAGCCGTCAATGGGCCTTACGACTGTCATACTTCAGCCGGGACCGGATAGCGGTTTCTGCTAAATTTAACTACTACAATAAACTATTATTCATATTTTTTCATTTTTTTTTTTGCTTGTGCCATAATTTGTTTATTTAATTTTGTATGTCATGGTGGTCATTCATATCTATTCATGAATATAGACTAGCGCTATCTGCTTTGTCGAATGATAGACAAGGATAGCAATGTTAATCAAAACCTGCAATTATAACGTGGGACTCACTATAGCGTCAAAGCCACCTCTAATAGGAAGCCCTGGCCTAGGATATTGTAACGTCGCTGTGTAGGCCTAGAATCTAATACATGATTGGTGAAAAAGATCAGCTTGTATTTTTTAAAATCTTTTCCACCAATCATGTATAAGATTCTAGGCCTACACTGCGACGTTACAATATCGTAGGCCGGAGCCTTGCATTAGAGGTGGCTATGATAGCGTGCATTGAAATTATCGATAGAAACTAGCGCCATAGAGATAGTAATGTTTCATTACACTCGTTGTACACCGTAACTAATATGACCATGTCTTGACCGAGCTTGGAGAAACCAGGCATATAGAAGAAGTGTGTCCCCGGTTGCACAAAAGCCTGTTAAATTTCAATCGTTTTAAATGCCACTAGAACCAATACAAGCACATTTCTTTGAGGAAATTTCTTAACTGATTGGTTCTCGTGATATTAAATCCTGATTAAAATTCAACAAGCATTTGTGCAACCGGGCCTGAGACATGATGATATTCCAGTCCGTTTCATTCCATATAGAAGTCTTGGAAACTGTTGCTATAAACAGTTTGAACACTACCTTCGTGTTCACGGAGGTAGTGGTTTCAAACCCTCTAAACAGTTGTGAACAAACCCTATAAACAGTTTTAAACCATTTTTAACCGTTGCTATGAACTACATAGCTTTACATAGAAACCTTTCGACTAGGATTAGAATCCTCTAATCTCAATCAACTGCTTTTGTAGACTAATCTTCCCAATAAATCTTGCATGAGAAATTGAAAATAGTTTCTCGAATATTTGAAAATGTATTAATGTGTGAGAGAATTCTCACCTTGAAAATCTATCATCTCCGTTTGAAACAATGTTTAAGATAAATTTTGCTTACTGAATACTTATTGAAAAAATATCAGTACCGCCAAAAACTACATTTATAATATTATAAGAACAGTTTATTTCCTTCCACTTTTAATCTCAATGAGCTCAATCTCCTTATATGAATAGAAAAAAAAAGATTTTTCATAAATAACAATATCCTTATTGATTTAGGAAGGAAATCATTGATACGACACAAGAAATACTTGCAATATTTATATACCCGACTGAAATACATTCCAACATAGCTGGAACGTGCAGATAAAAATGGAAAAGAATTGTGAAGGAATAGACAAGGAGAGTAGGCTAGAGAAGTTTTACCTATGAATAAAACATCATAAGCGTACACCGTACAGCCTTCTTTGGACCTCTACCATCTTTATCGTATGGTTCTGTTGTCTCTTCCACTAATATAACTATATAATAAGAAGACTATACGTTTAGGCTCTACTGAGAAAACTATATACGACTTTGTCTCCTGGAATATTATAACTATATAAGAAGAAGACTACATGTATAGAACCTATTGAGGAGGCTGTATATGACTTTCTCTCCTTGAATATTATAGCTGTATAGGAGACTACAAGCATATACTCTATTGAGAAACCTACATACGACTTTGTATCATGCATTATCATAGCTATATTATAGAAATAATATAGGCCTTATTGAGGAGACTATATATGACTTTGTCCCCTGCGATAGCTGTATAATAGAAAAATATAAGTATAGACTGTATCGAGAGACCTATAGATGACTTTGTCTCCAGCACTATATATAGAAGGAGCCTTCTCCCATATTTATATGGCATAGGCAACACTCAAGAAGGCTTACATCGATGATAGCTGGCACAAACGTGAGCGCTGGGTACCATTGAAATGTAAATGCATCCATTGAACGATGTAGTATACATTCGAAGAGTGTAGCAACAAAAATCAGCTGGTTTTACCGGCACCGACCATGGGATTCGCTATCAACACACTACGGGGAATTTTTGATATTATTCGGGAAGGAAAGATCTGTGGAAACGTTGATCGACTTCTGTGTGTTGAGGAGTGGATAGTGGAAGAAAGTTATTCAAAACCCGTTTGGATGTTGTATTTGAGCTAGTTTCTCTAAATCCCAAAGGAACGGTCTGTCTATTGTGGTAACATGGTGATTTGCTGATGACAGAGGTCATTTTCTTGTCACTGGTTTCCAAGTTTTCGCAAGATTTTCTACGAAGAAAGGTCAAGGTCATTCACGGTATCATGAAAATGATTAAGGATTCGTGATTGAGGGGATTGTAGATTTATGATTAAGCAACCTAGGTCAAATAATATATAATACTAGTCTGAGTATTAATTGGTTGGAAACAATTGGATAATGTTCATGATGAAATTTATGATTATTTCTGATTTGGAACTATCTCTTTGTAAGACTTATAAGTCAAGTTTAATTTTACGGTATCATTCAACAAATTTCTTCCTTCTATTTTGTCATCTGATTAATATTTCGGTAGCATAAGGCCTTACTTCTATTCAAATATCTAACATTACAAATTTGATTCAATTATTATCATATCACCCAGTCTTTTGAGATCTGGTCTCTGTTGTTGAAATTTGTGGAGATGAAAGCTTTGATCAGTTGGATTTCAATGATTGGAGCTTATGCAACCTTGAACTATACATCAGGCTCACTTCCGTGTAATAGCCTACTGGAATTCATGAAATTCATGGAGTGCAACAAGGTGATGTTATGATGAATATCGATATTACTAGAAACTCCACATAGGCAATTTATATATTATGGTTGGATTTTAGTCGGTCGATAAAAGCTGGCAGAATAAGATGGATAAGGCATTTGATGAAAATGGGAGATGGAAGAGTGGTGAAATATAAATGGAAGGAGAAAATATATAACAGAAGAGGAAAAGGTCGACCAAGAAATAGATGGACGGATGATGTGGAACGCGATCTAAGGACGCTTGGAGTTCGTAACTGGAGGAGGCAGGCCGAGAATCGAGACAGATTGATTGATTGAGTACTTTATTTATGTAGATTACAATATATACTGGCTTATACACTTATGTACAATAGCTCACAATACAGCAAAGTTATAGATGAATTTACATAATATAGACTAAGAAAATAATTATTGAACTGTATATGATATGAAAAAGTAATTTGTAATATAATAACTATAGATAATTATATTGTTATGCATCTACATAAATTGGCGGAGCTTTGGACATATCAATGTCCATTCTTCGGAAAGAATATTAAAAATATCCTCCCCACTAACTCTCTACCAAAGAATGGGAGAATGGGTGAAATATAAATGGAAGGAGAAAATATATAACAGAAGAAGAAAAGGTTGACCAAGAAATAGATGGACGGATGATGTGGAACGCGATCTAAGGACGCTTGGAGTTCCTAACTGGAGGAGGCAGGCCGAGGATCGAGACAGATGGAGAGGCTATGTGAGGAAGGTCAAGGATTGTAAAGACCTGTGGAGCTGAGAAGTAAGTAAGTTAGATTAAAGTATTCTCAAGTTTGTTGATACTGTAGTAAGTGTATATTTTTTATAATTCATCTTAACCAATCAATGAAATTCAGTGAGAAGGTGATGTGGTAGGTATCTATATTGTATAGAAACGACTTGATACTGTCAAAATAAGAGATAGGATAAAATTTTTCCTAGTTTATAGTAATGTAATATTATAGTATATAGTTTATAGTAATGGGATGATACATCCGATATGACGTATTTTCCATTTCTTCTTCGCCTGCGTCAATGATTGAAGTAATAACTGTACACAGTAACACAGCAAATTGAATGCTAAAGCTCAATTGTCAAAATCCCTTGAAACAATTTGAGATACTAGTTTGAGCTCTCACATCATCATAAATCTCTTGCAAACTTGGAGTTCAAACATTGAGCAGTAGAGTATAGTGTGTGTGAAGCCCCACGATTGGACATTAGCTGTCGACCAATAAAGGCTCAGCTGAGCTGACCATAGACTGAGCTGAGCTTGTAGCTCAGCCTCTATTGGTCGAAAGCTGAAGGCCAATCGTGGAGCCTCACCCACACTAGTTCTATTGCTCAATGTTCAAGCTTCCAATTTACTGGAGATTGATAATGATGTAACAACTGATACTATTATCTCAAATTGTTTCAATAAAGCAGTGGTGTTTACAGTATAATTTTTTTTCTATTCTTCAAACTGTGTTAAACCATAGAGAAACAATAGCATAAGTAGATATCCCGTGTTATAGAGAATTTATGTTGCAACTTTTACTGTTATCTCAAGCCGATTAGGCTACTGTCGAATATTGTCAATTTTTACTGCTTTGTTGGGGTGAGAGTGTATGAACGACACAATTCGAGAGACTACCAGCATCACACAGCTGCATAGGACAGAACTACTTGAAATATCGGCTTGAGATAACAGTAAAAGTTGCGACATAAACGCCCTATTCCATGGGATATCTACTTATGCTATCGTTTCTCTATAGTTAAACCAGTTACACACACATTTATTTCATTGATTTTCGGACGTTCGATTTTTGCTGTCCTTATGCATTTCAACAGGTTAAATGGAAAATGACCCACATCATTTGTTTAATCTAATAGAATAATTTATAAGGGCAAACTTATGTTTTTATGACCAAAAACTACAAAACATCTCCAAGAATTTGGAAATTGTCCTGTCACCAACTGGTGTGTGCCTAGCCTAACAGTAGCAGAAGTCTTCGGGAAGATCTACAGCATCTAATTAGGATTTCCATTCATTAATTATTTATCATCCATTTAGCATTTGAACAGATGCAATCTCTAATTTATTTCCATCTGTATTATCACTTTGCTGCACAAAAGTATGTTTACTTTTAATTCAGATTAAATTTCACTAGAACCAATCAGGGAAGCCTTCTTCACAGATAATCCATCTCTGATTAGTTCTCGTGAAATTTAATATTGATTATAATTATTTAACAGAAGTTGTAGAACCAAGCTTATGGGTTAGAAATAAGAGGAGGATAAATAAGATCTTCCGATAACATCAGAGTAATTCTCGTAATCCAGATAAAGTTCAATCTAAGTTACACATATTTTCACTCAAAACTATGTCAAATAATATCAGTTTTATGACACTGTGTAATAAAGATATACTGTTTAAATTGAGAAAAAACTCTGTAATCATACAAATAGAAACAACTAAGCCAGATTCAAGAATGAAATTCTTTGGTCTGTGCCAATCATACATGAAAAACCTAATAATAAAAGCAATATAAAAATTGTTGTCCTACCCTTTTATTAAAACATTTTAAAAACTTCAAAACATTTCGAAAACTTTGAAACATTTCAACGACTAGTTTCAACCTCTTTTGGCAATTTTCAAGTTAACATGTTTTTACAAAGTTTTTAAAATATTTTGATAAAAAGTTTTATATTGTTTTTAATTTTTGAACAGTAGCGCTCATCGAATTTCCATCTAGCTGTTTACCCTGTTGTCAATATTTGCAGTAGCAGAAGTCTTCGGGTGAATTATAGCATTTAATTTGGATTTTCGTTTAATAATAATAATTTGAATGAAGTAGCCCATATAAGTGGAGTGATTTTATGAAAAACATAATATTATTCAGTCTGATTTTCATTAGAATATTATTAAAATGATTGTACTTTGATGCAATCATGAGAATAATTTAGTCAGTTTGAAACCCGGAAAACTATGGGAAAAAGCTGTGAAAAAACTGTAAAACACGAAGAGATACTACAAGCTCTATATTGTTTTTTTATTATTTGAATAGAGTAGCCCATATAAGTTGAGTGATTCCATGAAAACATATTAAAAATAAAACAGTCTGATTATCATTAAAATATTATTAACATGATTATACTACGATGCAATCATGAAGATAATTTAGTGAGTTGGAAACCCGAAAAACTATGGGAAAGAGCTGTGAAAAGACTGTAAAAAACGAAGAGACTTTTGTTCCTAGAGTATACCTCATTGCCATTTCGCAATAACTCATTCATGCCTGTACCGAAGTATAATGTTGATTGAGCTCAATTGAAATGTCACAGAATCTGAGTCCCGAATTGACATCCTCAAGCAACTCTTTTCCTGAAGTACTTCCATCAACTTTATGAGCTTCAACAATTTTTTCTACGTGCAAAAAATTGAAAAGCCAACTGAATCGTACAAACGAAGCCTCGACATTCGAGTTAGCTCTTCAAACCTCGGTGTATACCCTTCAAAGCACTTGACCTGCCTTCACCAATCCAATTTCACTCTTCGGATACTCCCTCTCTCTCTATCACACTCTCACTCTCTCTCACTCACTCCCACACACTATTTCTCTCAATCTTTTTTCTTTCCTCTCTCTCTCTCTCCGACGCATCGATCAACCCCTGTGAATATTCTCTCAATTAGCACACCGTTGACGAACATGACCTCGCGGAAACTGAACTGCCCTCGAAACCCACCAAAACCTCCCCTTGAACCCCTCCTCCCTACATCGTATCTCAACATCGAGATATCCATCGAAATGTACACAGTTTAATTAACAAACTTCTCTGCCCTACGATAGAAAGATCGCTTCAAGGCCTTTCTGATCAACACTGTTTTGTTATCATAAACAAACATTTGGTCAAATATTTCCGTTGTTTTTCTTCCAATTTTCACGTATTGTCATAGTATTATGGCTCTCATTTTGAAAGTATTTGTAAGAATAATCTCTCACACATCTGGTTATTAGTTTCAATTGTTACAATCCGATGTACCTCAAAGCTTGAATACATTCCTCTGTTTTCTTTCCTTAATTTTCCTTTCTTTGTTTTTCTATTCTACTTTACTTGGTTGACTTTCTGCTACATATCACTAGTATGAAAACGTTGAGAACTTTGAAATTCAAAGGAAAGTAGTCTAGATCAAGCACAGACTTCAAGATAATTAGCTTTGCAGTCAATCACTTCCATTTATTCAAACTCAACCAACTCTGAAACTCAACTATTTCTAACAAAACTTCAGACTTTGGTGAAATTGATTCAAATATATTTTTGAATTATCTTTATAATCTCATACAAGACTTCCAAAAAGCTATGCAGAATATTATCCTTTTTTGCAACATATCTCTCATTTGAATTAGGCTAGCTGTGTTGAATTAGGCTAGTTTCACATTCATTCGGCTCGTTTCGTTTTCGGTTCGTTTTCGGCAAATTCCGATAAGTGTGAAACGATGATTCGGTTTGAATTCTGTACCGAATAGCAACCGCATAGCACCGAACGCCCCCTCGACACGAATAGGTTTCATCATATTCGAACTCGTTGCTAGGGAAACAGGAAAAAACGAAGTCTTTTACACACGCTTGCCTTTTTTTGTTTTTATTTTTACCTGATATCGTGATTATCTGTTTCTAAATTTTCCAAGTCAAAATCATATGATCAATTCATTTCTGTTAGTTCACAGGAACATTTTTTCTCAATGAATAGTTTGCTAAAAAAATATGAAAGATATAAATTAAATTTCAGGGAGAATTTTTATTTTTCTATTATTTTTTTATTCATCCACGAATATTACATGATTTCATCAAAGGAGAGAAGAGATGGAGTTTATATACCATGTGTCAAAACAAGGAAGAAATTTTCAATCAAAAAATAATATCTCTGAACATCCAAAATTAACATAATGGAAAAGAAACTATTCAAATAATTCACAATTTTTAATTAACTTTAATTTTTTCTTGTTCAAGAAAAAACATCTTACAATTCAACACCAGCTGTTATATTTAAATATACCAGCATGAACTGTGAAAATCCAAACACAGCTGTGTTTGAGAAGAAAATACCTAATTAGAACCGTACGAATTAAAACCTGACATGTAAGAAAGCTTCATTCGTTTTCGGTAACGAACCGAACCGAACCGAACCGAATGAAACCGAATGCGTGTGAAGCTAGCCTTAGTGAGTTGTGTTTTTCTGGCTCTAAATTTTGTAAAATTACCAGAAATTTTCCAAATTTTGGTGATTTGAGAGTGATATTTTTGTTTTCAAAAGTCGAAGTTTGAAATTCTTAGTTCTCGTTTTTTTTAATGAAATTGGACTGAATTTTAGAAAAGTGAAATTCCAAACCTATTTCAGACGTCTTATATGTTATCTTAATTTGAGAGAGAGATAGTACAAGGAGGCTATCCTTAGTTTTTTTTCTCCTGACCAGTGCTTCTTTGTAAAAATTACAAATAAATTAAATTTACAAATATAAATTTCAGTAAACGAAGTTTATTTCAAACTATCGATATCCTTGAAGATTGTTGTTCTACATTCAATCAATCTCGCGATGAACTATCGGAGTAATAAAATATCATAATAACATTATTCAGGTAGATACTCGGATTTCAAGTGTCATATTCACTACTTATTCATAGAAGATGTTTTCCTCTACCATCATGATCATACTTCAGGTGAGCACAAGCTCAATTTCAAATACATCAATTAATATTCAAGAAACTTTCGAGCAATTGAAACTTCCTCATCAACAACCCAACTCAACCAACTTGCACTGGTTGAAGCTGCAATGATTAGTCTCCTCAAGAAACTCTCCAATGAAATTCTCCTCAAGATACTTGGAGCGAATGCACGCTATAATACCTCTCAGCAAAATAATAATGCTCAGGTGGATGAGTGTATTTTCTAATTAACTCTGCAAGCAGTTCCCTCTCTGATTACCTGAGTAACTTGCAACATCAACGAAAGATGCGTCATGATTTGATACTACTCTTATTAATTTTACAACTTTGTTACTTCTGGAAACAAAGTTTCTGATCAGGAGGACTTGAGAACTTCCATCATTCAGGCACATGTCGAGAGTTTTAACGATGTAAAGTTCTTTTCATGATATTTTGCTCTGAATCAGGTTAAGTGCTCTTTGGACTAATAAGGCGATTTTGGTTCTAGAACTAGAAACTCCTCATAGGATACTTTTGAACTTTTAGTTGGGTTCTAGAATACTAAGGCCCGGTTGCACAAAAGCCAGTTAACCTTCAAATATAACACTGGGGTCCAGCGTACCCCACTGATATTTCTTCTTGTGATATCTCAGTAACAAGTATAGAGAAGATATGCTTCAAGTAAATTCAGTTGGCAGTCCTGTCAATACGTCAAAAATGACCAGTCGACTCCAGATAGTGAAGCAGTAAACAATTCAATTGTGTTTGGGGTTCATCAGACCCCAGTGTTATATCTACGTTAGTCTTTTTCCAGCGTGCAAAGGACAGAAAAAACAAAGAATAGGTGCTCAAACTGTGGAAAGCCATTGTGTAAAGAACATAGAGCAATGATTTGCAAAGAGTTTGTTGAAGATAATCCAGGACAAAATTGACTAGTATATGTTTTATGCAATCTCTTTTTTGTTTTATGCGTGTTTTCATATCATGAAATTGACAATAATCAAAAGGTAGTGTAAGGAAAACCAATAAAGTTATGTGACTTTTTTCCCTAGAATATTAAAGTATGACTATTCTCCTTCCTTGACTGATTATTCAGTATTGTATGTTGGAAATGTGGTAATTAGTAATTGAATACATTTTGAATTTTGAAAATGACAGAAAACCAAATAACATTTTTTTTAAGCTAATTGAAATAAAAGTTTTTGTGTTTAAACCTGGTAAAATAGCTCAAATAGAACATTTATAT
Organism: Nilaparvata lugens; assembly: GCF_014356525.2. Lineage (NCBI taxonomy): Eukaryota > Metazoa > Arthropoda > Insecta > Hemiptera > Delphacidae > Nilaparvata > Nilaparvata lugens. The sequence goes on along the minus strand of NC_052510.1, from coordinate 58,854,507 downwards.
CGATCCTAATGAGTATAATTTTCAAAAAAACAGAAATAACTGAAAAATAGTCAATTTAAAGGATGGGGTCCACTGGACCCCACTGTCATATCCATGTAACTTTTTTGAGGTGTTATACATGAAGGTTAAATTTCAACCGTGAATTATTCTACGAGAACCAATGAGAGAAGGCGTTTCTGGAAAGACGGCTTTTCTGATTGGTTCTCGAGGAATTAATCACGGTTAAAATTACCAGCTCTTGTGCAACCGGCACTCAGGCTGGTGAGTGCCTACCCTACCCTAATATTGACAACAGGGTTACCAGCTAGATGGGAATTCGATGAGAGCTATTATCCAAGGTGATAATAGTTTGAAGCTTCTCCAACCACCAGAAACCATCCAAATTTTCTTTGAATTTCTAAAAACTTCCCGTTTCATTTTCGTCCGTTTCCATACCTTCTAACTCATAACAGTTTAGACCTTCTTCAACTGGAAGCCTCTCAAATAATCTTTGAATTTCTAGAAACTTTCCGTTTCATATACGTATTTTTTCTACCCAAATACCCGGTAACAAACAAATTCACACTTTGTACCTACTCAGAAAATTCCGCAAACTTCTTCAACTCGAAGCCCCTCAAATAATCTTTGAATTTCGGTACGTTCACGTCTCATTCTCGTACCTTCTAGCTCATAACAGTTCAAACCTTCTCCAACTGGAAGCCACCTAAATAATCTTTGAATTTTTAGAAGGTTTCTGTCTGTTTTCCTTCTTTATTCCGCTCAAATACGCGGGAACAGACAAATTCACAGAGTGTACCGATTCAACTTTGTAAATGTCCATTTTCGTACCTTCTAACTCAGGACTCTCCAACCTACGGCCCGCGGGCCACATCCGGCCCGCGGATGGATTTTGTCCGGCCCGCCGAGAGTTATTGCAACAGATTTTTGAAAATATATATTTATACACATTTTTGACAACAACTGTGAGTTCAGTAGCCACTTCATTTCTTAATAAGTGTAAAATTATCTGTAAACAAGCAGCGATCAACCATTGCGAGATATTAGCAAATGGTCTGCACGAACTGTACATGGCCCTGTTTGAACGCTACAAAGAAGGTAATATACTTCTATTTTACAGTTCTCTCCCAGAAAAATACTTTAAAAACATGAAAAACCATGCTCAAGCTATGTTTTCTCTCTTTGGATCTACCTACAAGTGTGAGCAGACATTTCCAAAAATGAAGTTTGTAAAAACCAAATACTTCCTTGTCAGATGAACATTTGAAAAAATTTTAAAGATCGGAACCACAAAGTTTGATCCTAAATGAGCGGCCATTCCTATTGGAAAACAAAATATGCAATCTTCTCACTAAAAATAAGTATTCTCTTTTAGCATGGTATCTTTTTGTGAATTGATGTATTTTCAAATTGTCTTCTTATTATTTTGTTCAACTTGCTAAATTCATGCATTGTCAAGTTTTCTTATGACCTTTTTACACTCAATGAATTGAACATTGTATTAAAATGAAATGAGTTGGTTTGTTTCTTCCTACTTAAACCTACTTGAAACTCCTCTTATTATTTTAATGGAAATATAATAATTTTACACCTCCAAAATCCCCAGTCGTGTGTGTCCCCACAAGTCAAATTCCACGTACATCCTTGTTATTGGTCCTCTAAGCGTACCAAGAATTAACAATGTGGCCCTTGGATGAAGAAGGTTGGAGACCCCTGTTCTAACTCATAAAAGTTCAAACCTTCTTCAACTGGAAGCCACCTAAATAATCTTTGAATTTCTAGAAGGTTTCTGTCTCTTTTCTTTCTTTTTCCCGCAAAAATACCCGGCAACAAACAAATTCACAGTATGTACCGATTCAACTCAGTAAATTCCCCAGCTACAAACAGCAGAAGTGAACTCCTCGTAATTGGTAGTATGTTAATTGAGAATAATTGTTTCACTGCAGGAAGTGTATGTATGACTTGGGAATTATGCTAGCACATATCACATTCATGTACTATACATGTCACATACATATATATCACTATATATATCACATACATGTACATGCGAGAGAATATTGTGGTTCGGTTGGTCCTAGTTCATTCACATATCCCGACAGCTGCATGGAATGAAACTTCATTAAATTAGTGCGCTCCAGAACGCATAAAATAAATTGGAGAGACATTTGTTCCATTAGATTCACTTAACAATTCCATGTAGCACATGGCAGAAGCTACAGTCTCATTCACATTCTGGTAGTACAAATTCGGTTTAATTGTTCTATTTACTTAGTACAGTACTCAGCACTACTTGTGAACTCGAGTTGGAATAATTCAGCTTTCATTAAATCAGCTCAGGAGTTCTTCTTATCAATTCATCACTTGAGATGGGAGATGTTGAATTATCACTTTGAACTTATACTGAAAGTGATGCAACAATGTAACCTACCTTTTAGACATTGGCTTACTACTATCAAAATCCGGGAAGCGAACAGTTTCGGGCAATGGTATAATAAATATGTAAAGAGTATGGTTATCTTTTTCCGTAAGGGCTTCTCTTGAATATTAATAAAAATATAAGCATAAGTAGGCTACCCTTTTAACATTTTCCACTTTTAAAAATGTGTGAGTGAATAATTTCAAATAGGGTACTCAGATTTCTAGTTTTATTAATTATACACAAGTATCGTCTATTCATTCCACTTTACGTGTAGTGTTTCTGTACCTATATTGAGTACAATAATATTCTCAGGATAATACCTAGTCATTTATTCATAATGGGTTCTATTTTTCAATTCATCTTCAACTATCCCTTCAGTGTGATAAGAAGTTCCAGTCCAACAAATTTATGACATGATTAATATTTCCATTATATTCGATCACCCATCACGCCTCGAGCAGTGTGATCAATAGCTATGAGCGACTGTGAGCTTTAGATTATCAGGTTGTTGAATATTCATTGATCAATTATGTAAGCTTGCATGTGTGTAGCCTCTGCCCCAAACACCAGCTTCTGTTTGCCAGATAATAGACAAAGAGAATTGGAAGCACCAATCTCATTTTAATCTTCGAAAATAATATCAGTTTATTCATTTATTAATTAATTTGATTCAATAACACACAAAAAGAGTACCCAGTTCCTTTGATTCCTGACTGAAAACAGTTAAATGTATGAAAACAAAGTTGAATTTTGACAATTCACGGTTTATTCGAGCACTGGACTGCATTATCATTCAGATATTAATGATTCAAAATTCCCAAATAGTATCGTGAAGAGTTATTTTGAAAATAGTTTTTCCGATTACCTACGTTGATGATGTTCCATAGAGAGAGGAGATAGGCGCGAGGAGATAAGTGATATAGGTGTTATCTTTATCTTTTGGATAATATTTGGATAATCTACAGATGGAAATAAATTGGAAATTGCATTAGTTCAAATGATAGATATTGAATAATATATTATTGAACGGAATTCCAATTGAATGCTGTAAATCACCCCGGAGACTGCAGATATTGACAACAGGGTAAACAGCTTGATGGAAATTTGATGAGCGCTACTATACAAAAACTGTTCACACTGTTGTCAATATTTGCAGTAGCAGAGGTCTTCGGGGTGATTCTCAGAATCCAATTGGAATTCCGTTCGATAATGTATTATTTGGATAATCATTGCAGTTCGAAAAGAAAAAATTGGGAAACCAATATCTTGTTGAAAAACACAGATTCTGTTGACAATTCACTCTATCAAAAAAACTCAATAGACTGCATATTTTTGTTGAAATCATCACATCTTAGGCTGAAGATGCACAGCTAAAGATGTGTTGGTTTCAGCAGGAAACTAAAACCCTGTGAATTTGATCAATAGAGTGGAGTTGACTACAGAATCAGTATTTTCAATGATGGAGAAAATTTGAAACGTGGAATTCTTGGGCGTACTTTGTCTCGACCAATGGCAGCAAAGCTCAGCCTTCATTGGTCGACAGCTAAGGCTTCATCCACACTATATTCTCTGCTGCTCAATCTTCAAGCTTCCCTTTTACTATAGATTGATGGCAGTGGCAACTGTAGCAACCAAAACTAATATCTAAAATATTGTTTCGATAAATTAGTGATTTTGACAATATATAGTCGTTCTTATCCAAATATCAATATGAATCCATAAATATGGTCCTCTATTCACATATCAGAATGTAATTCAGCGATTGATAATAACGATTCCTAATGAACAATTGATGAGATTAATCATCATAGTTTGATAGAATTAACTCTTGAATTTTTCTCTTCATTTTAATTAGACTCCATCATTCACCATTAATTTATCACATTCAATTGAAATTTCATGATGGAAGCTCGAAATATCAATGCACATTCAATTTTCTATTTTTTTACACAATTTGGGCATTTTGGAAGTGTGATATGCCCGTCAAGTCTACAATCTACTTGTGAAAACTCAGTTGTCAAATTTATTCTGATTTTCATTCCTACACTTGATTGCATGCTGGAAATTGGTTATTCAATATTGAAAAATGTAATCTTTTTGTGTAGTTAAGAAGTTGTTATTGTGGTAATTATTCATATTGAATGAAAAAGACTGAGAAATTGTTAAAAAACCATATTGAGAAATTATCAATAAATCAGTGGTTTTTTGACAATTTCTCAGTCTTTTTCATTCAAGAAAATGTAATCGGGTTCTTCTGCTATGTACACTTATGAGAACACAAACTTTGCATACACTCTCATCGTTGAAATTACATTTCTACTTTCGAAACAAATCGGTGAAAATTCCAAATCTCTAAAAGATGAGGAAATGTGACTGGGCAAAAAACGAGAGATTATGTAGCAAAGAAGCTATCCACTATCCTACTAATCCCATGACCTGAACGAAGCATCACTATTCTGTAAACTGTTCCGGTGAGAGCCAAATAAGGGAGAGCAACAAATTGAGACGAAGTGAAAGATTTGTCAACAAAAACATCACGAAGTTCGTGATGACAAAAATTCGTGATTTCCACATTTATGATTTTCGCATCAGATTTTCCCATTCTTCTTGTTCAAGAGAGCGGGTAACGCGTTACCATAACCGAGTTATCTGCTGAAGCACGGAGCAGGCAGTTGGATGGAGAAAAGCTAATTCGACTCATCTGGGTGGACTAACAATGTCTCCTGCAGGCTTTTTTCTCTCACTCTACCGAACTCACTGTTTCTCTCACTCACTCCAACTCTACCGCTCTATCTCTCAAAACGCCTGATTTTCACTAGTTAGTGGTCGAGTAACTGGCATACTAACACTACTCTACTTACGTGGACTATTTTCACTACAATTGAGAATAGTAGGTGAAGTGTGTTATCTAGTGAACAGAACTAAATCTTAGTGGTCGAGTAACTGGCTTACCAACTCTACCGAGCTGACTCTACTCTACTTACTTGGACTGTTTTCAACACAGTTGAGAATAGTAAGAAAGTGTGTTGTCTAGTGAACAGAACTAAATTTTAGTGGTCGAGTAACTGGCATACTAACTCTACCGAGCTGACTCTACTCTACTTACTTGGACTATTTTCACTACAATTGAGAATAGTAGGCACAGTGTGTTGTCTTGTGAACACAACTAAATCCTAGTGATCGAGTAACTGGCATACTAACTCTACCGAGCTGACTCTACTCTACTTACTTGGACTATTTTCACTACAATTGAGAATAGTAGGCACAGTGTGTTGTCTTGTGAACACAACTAAATCCTAGTGATCGAGTAACTGGCATACTAACTCTACCGAGCTGACTCTACTCTACTTACTTGGACTATTTTCACTACAATTGAGAATAGTAGGCAGAGTGTGTTGTCTAGTGAACAGAACTAAATCTTAGTGGTCGAGTGACTGGCATACTAACTCTACCGAGCTGACTCTACTCTATTTACTTAACTGTTTTCACTGCAATTGAGAATAGTAGGAAACGTGTGTTGTCTTGTGAACACAACTAAATCCTAGTGATCGAGTAACTGGCATACTAACTCTACCGAGCTGACTCTTCTCTACTTACTTGGACTGTTTCCACTATAATTGAGAATAGAAGGTAAAATGTGTTGTCTAGTGAACAGAGCTAACCTTGAAATGTCAATACGGAACATTCATTATCGCCGTTCAGCCACAAAATTTCACAAAAAGCATTGATTTAGCCTATGCTAAAACTGATAGTTTGATATGTTTTTCAATAATATATTATATTGATAGATATAAATTTATAGAGTACTAGTTTTTTGTAGAGTAGAGTGGGATAGTACTCTAGCACTTGCCTCCCCACACCACCGCTTCTCACTCTACTCTACCACTACTATGCTAATGAAAACAGTCTCGGGCAAGTAGAGTAAAGTCGTGCCGTAGGCTATCAAGTTTAAGATTTTCTTTGAGAAAGATGTTTTTAAACTTGACAGCCTACGGCACGACTCTACTCTACTAGCTCGAGACTGTTTTCATTAGCATAGTAGTGGTAGAGTAGAGTGAGTAGTATGAGTGTATGTGCGTCTGTGTACACGATATCTCATCTCCCAATTGGCGAAATAACTTAAAATTTGGAACTTAAGGTATTTACACTATAAGGATCCGACACGAACAATTTCGATCAAATGCGATTAAAGATGGCGGCTAAAATGGCGAAAATGTTGTCAAAAACAGGGTTTTTCGCGATTTTCTCGAAAACGGCTACAACAATTTTGATCAAATTTATACCTAAAATAGTCATTGATAAGAGCTCTATCAACTGCCACAAGTCCCATATTATCTGTAAAAATTTCAGGAGCTGCGCCCTATGCGTCTATGCAAAGTTTGATTTTAGATTCCCAATTATCAGGCTTCAGATACAATTTATACAAGAAATTTTAAGTGGAAAAGATTTAGCATTAAAATCTCTACAATTGATGTTTTGTAACATTCTCACCTAAAATTAAAAATTAGCTCGAAATTCGAGGAAATAAGATTATTCAATTGCAAACTGTTGGCAACTGTTGATTCTATTGAATCATTGACCATGAAGAGATAGCACACTTCGTGTGTCTGTAGCGCTATTGTCCTGTCACCAGCTGGCTTAGATCTTAGAATAGTAGACTTGAGATGCGCGTGAACACTAGCGTCAGTTGATCAATTTTCATAACGGCGAGGAAAGTTTTGTGAGTGCGCCACACCAGATTTTTTGTCATTAAATGGAAAGAATCAAATAATATATATGCTCTCCAGCTCCTCCGAAATTACCTATCAGATGGGATTATTCCCAAAACATTGATGTAATGTACTGATTATTAAATAAATGAATAATAGAGAATTATTTTAGTTGAACAGATAAAAATATCTATGATTATTGCTCGGTCGATTCAAACGCTTCACCAGTCATTGATCTGCACCTCCCGGGTATTAATGAATGAAACAAGCTTTTTCCAACTCACAAATTCGTTGTGACGGGGCAAATGCACGGCTGAGTGGCACAGCTGGTGAGCGCTTCAATCATTCATCAAGACTAAAACTCTTTTAAGTGCTCATCCGGCTCGACGAGCATGTTCGGCGAACTAAGTCTTCAAATTTCTGCGAACCATCGCTGAAACATTTGCCGTTCGACCGATCAGATCGGACCACCGGAATTTAATCCTCTTAATGGCACACGACGAGTCCCGGAACGAGCACAGTTTGTGTTTGCGTTTTAATTGGTGCGCGGTTCTACAAAGTACAGATGTATAAATGTTGGTGGTTGTTCAAGAGTGGTTAGGGGGTGAAGAGGGATGTAGAAGGAGAGGGTAAAAGAGGAGGCAGCTGGTGCAGGGGGGAAAAACTGTTGAAAAACGTTTGGAAACAGAAAAAAATGATGGAAGAGAATTTGTTGCTAGTGATAATACACTATGTTCAAGAGAGGTGTGAGAGGGTTTTTGAAGAGTGGAGGGGTTAGGAGATGGATGGGAGCGGTGGGGGGAGGTAAATGTAGGGAAACGTTCAGGAACAAAAAAAAAAATGATGGAAGAGAATTTGTTGCTATAGTTAGTGAGATTCACATTGCACGGTCAGTATCCCTTATGATGTAAACATCAATACTTCTATTCAACCAATGCTGACACAACACAGTTAATCCGACTATACTTTACTGTAAAAATTTCAGGAGCTGCGCCCTATGCGTCTATGCAAAGTTTGATTTTAGATTCCCAATTATCAGGCTTCAGATACAATTTATACAAGAAATTTTAAGTGGAAAAGATTTAGCATTAAAATCTCTACAATTGATGTTTTGTAACATTCTCACCTAAAATTAAAAATTAGCTCGAAATTCGAGGAAATAAGATTATTCAATTGCAAACTGTTGGCAACTGTTGATTCTATTGAATCATTGACCATGAAGAGATAGCACACTTCGTGTGTCTGTAGCGCTATTGTCCTGTCACCAGCTGGCTTAGATCTTAGAATAGTAGACTTGAGATGCGCGTGAACACTAGCGTCAGTTGATCAATTTTCATAACGGCGAGGAAAGTTTTGTGAGTGCGCCACACCAGATTTTTTGTCATTAAATGGAAAGAATCAAATAATATATATGCTCTCCAGCTCCTCCGAAATTACCTATCAGATGGGATTATTCCCAAAACATTGATGTAATGTACTGATTATTAAATAAATGAATAATAGAGAATTATTTTAGTTGAACAGATAAAAATATCTATGATTATTGCTCGGTCGATTCAAACGCTTCACCAGTCATTGATCTGCACCTCCCGGGTATTAATGAATGAAACAAGCTTTTTCCAACTCACAAATTCGTTGTGACGGGGCAAATGCACGGCTGAGTGGCACAGCTGGTGAGCGCTTCAATCATTCATCAAGACTAAAACTCTTTTAAGTGCTCATCCGGCTCGACGAGCATGTTCGGCGAACTAAGTCTTCAAATTTCTGCGAACCATCGCTGAAACATTTGCCGTTCGACCGATCAGATCGGACCACCGGAATTTAATCCTCTTAATGGCACACGACGAGTCCCGGAACGAGCACAGTTTGTGTTTGCGTTTTAATTGGTGCGCGGTTCTACAAAGTACAGATGTATAAATGTTGGTGGTTGTTCAAGAGTGGTTAGGGGGTGAAGAGGGATGTAGAAGGAGAGGGTAAAAGAGGAGGCAGCTGGTGCAGGGGGGAAAAACTGTTGAAAAACGTTTGGAAACAGAAAAAATTGACGGAATAACTTAAAATTTGGAACTTAAGGTATTTACACTATAAGGATCCGACACGAACAATTTCGATCGAATGCGATTGAAGATGGCGGCTGAAATGGCGAAAATGTTGTCAAAAACAGGGTTTTTCGCGATTTTCTCGAAAACGGCTCCAACGATTTTGATCAAATCTTTACCTAGAAAAGTCATTGATAAGCTCTATCAACTGCCACAAGTCTCATATCTGTAAAAATTTCAGGAGCACTGCACCATCTATGCAAAGTTTGATTTTAGATTCCCAATTATCAGGCTTCGGATACAATTTGAACAAAAAAATTGGAACAGGTGGAAAAGATTGAGCATAAAAATCTCATACAAATTTATACCTAAAATAGTCATTGATAAGAGCTCTATCAACTGCCACAAGTCCCATATTATCTGTAAAAATTTCAGGAGCTGCGCCCTATGCGTCTATGCAAAGTTTGATTTTAGATTCCCAATTATCAGGCTTCAGATACAATTTATACAAGAAATTTTAAGTGGAAAAGATTTAGCATTAGAATCTCTACAATTGATGTTTTGTAACATTCTCACCTAAAATTAAAAATTAGCTCGAAATTCGAGGAAATAAGATTATTCAATTGCAAACTGTTGACAACTGTTGATTCCATTGAATCATTCACCATGAAGAGATAACACACTTCGTGTGTCTGCAGCGCCATTGTCCTGTCACCAGCTGGCTCAGATCTTAGAATAGTAGATTTGAGATGCGCGTGAACACTAGCGTCAGTTGATCGATTTTCATAACGGAAAGGAAAGTTGTGTGAGTGTGCCACACCGGATTTTTTGTCATTAAATAGAAAGAATCAAATAATTTATTCTCTCCAGCTCCTCCAAAATTACCTATCAGATGAAATTATTCCCAAAACATTGATGTAATGTACTGATAATTAAATAAATAAAAGAGAATTATTTTAGTTGAACAGATAAAAATATCTATGATTATTGCTCGGTCGACTCAAACGCTTCACCAGTCATTGATCTGCACCTCCCGGGTATTAATGAATGAAACAAGCTTTTTCCAACTCACAAATTCGTTGTGACGGGGCAAATGCACGGCTGAGTGGCACAGCTGGTGAGCGCTTCAATCATTCATCAAGACTAAAACTCTTTTAAGTGCTCATCCGGCTCGACGAGCATGTTCGGCGAACTAAGTCTTCAAATTTCTGCGAACCATCGCTGAAACATTTGCCGTTCGACCGATCAGATCGGACCACCGGAATTTAATCCTCTTAATGGCACACGACGAGTCCCGGAACGAGCACAGTTTGTGTTTGCGTTTTAATTGGTGCGCGGTTCTACAAAGTACAGATGTATAAATGTTGGTGGTTGTTCAAGAGTGGTTATGGCGGCGAAGAGGGGCGTAGAAGGAGAGGGTAAAAGAGGAGGCAGTTTGTGCAGGGGGGAAAAACTGTTGAAAAACGTTTGGAAACAGAAAAAAATTGATGGAAGAGAATTTGTTGCTATAGTGATAATACACTATGTTCAAGAGAGGTGGGAGAGGGTTGTTGATGAGTGGGGGGGTGATCAAGAGATTGATGGGAGGAGTGGGGGGAGGTAAATGTAGGAGAACGTTCAGGAACAGAAAAAAATTGATGGAAGAGAATTTGTTGCTATAGTTAGTGAGATGCACATTGCACTGTCAGTATCCCTTATGATGTAAACATCAATACTCCTATTCAACCAATGCTGACACAACACAGTTAATCCGATTATAATTTACTGCCGAAATTTAACAATGTAACAAATCAAAGGTTGATAAATCAAATACTTATCACAAGAAAATGAAATTAAATCAACTACCCAGAGCTAAAAAACTAAAAAATTTTTCAGTAAAAAAAAGTATTTGATCTCTGGTGGGAGTCTGATTCAAAGTAAATACTAAGACTAATACAATACAAAATCAAGTTGATGACTTGAAAAAACTATTTCATATCACTGGAAAAAACCATAGTAATAAAAAATTTTGAGAGAGAAAACACAAATAAGATTTTCTAATAAGAAAAACTAAAACAAAACTTTGCTCAGTCAGTATCACTGATGGAGTGAGCATTAAAGCTTTCATTTATCCAATGCTGAAAGTAGATAGTGAATCCATTTGTATATAAATTGAGAGATAGTTATTTGTATATCTAGAGTGGAAAGTATTCTTTTTCTCCCTGAGGGAAAAGTTTGAAGCCCGAGGCGAAGCCGAGTGCAACAATTTTCATGAGGGAGAAAAAACATTTTTCACTCGTGATGTACTCAACATTTTTCCTCCACCTACATTTTTATAAAAACTGCAAATAAAATAATTTTTAAAAACTTACGTGACCAGTAAAATGTGTTACAACAAAACTTAAAAAATTAAACAGCTCTCTTGTAATCACACAGTTCACCGCCGACAGCGCTATCTGTCGACGAAAGCTGTAACAACAATGGTCGCCGACTCGACTACAATACTATGATGAGGTTCCCGTTTCAAATTAGATTAGTTGGAGAGGAATATTCGTTGGTTGGTATTTTGAATAATATGGAATATGAAAAAATATTCATACATTTTTATAGTATACTGATATGAAGTTTGTAATAATTTCAGCATGAAACATCATCATCATCATCATCATCATCATCATCTTCTTACAAGGATTAGGCTCTATTGGCCTGTACCGTCATCCATTCCTTTCTTGGTCTTCCTCTGCCTCGCTTTCCTTCGGGTTTGTACTCCCATGCTGATATTGGGAGCCTATATTGGATGGAATTCTGAATAAATGAGTAGACCAATTTTCCCGATATTTCTTCAGAATATCCAATAGCGGTTCTACATTCAATTCAGCTCTTATTTTGTCATTCCTTATTATATTCAGTCTACTACAACCTTTGACCGCTCGTAAAAATCTCATTTCAGCAGCTTGTATACGAGATTCAGTTTGTCTGTTTAAAACCCATGCCTCGCTACCGATGTTATTAACGGTATCGCCATTGTTCTGTAAAACTTCAGCTGGGTATCTTGTCTCGTTCACCTTCCTATAGCACGTCTTATAGTGCCACAGACCGCACTGAATCTTGCCACTTTTTCACCAACATCTTCATCCTTATCGAATGAAATGCGGCATCATATGCGGAAACATATATTTCATGAGTTGATCAAATTTCTGGTTGTGGTATTGAATTCAGTTGACTCAATGACAGACACCTCTATATGCTTCCTCATCTGAGCTTAGACCTTCTAACCTATCACAAATGTGAGTTTTTAAAATAGAGATGCTTCCCATGTTATTTAAATGGATTTACTTTCACGCTCTAGGGAGTTTTTCTGTTTTTTCCTACCGAGAGCGAAAAGTGTCAATTTAGTATTATGTTTCAGGGAGTAAAGTAGGCTCTTTGAACAGTAGGTGGAGGAAAAACAATTTTAGAACCGGCACGGTATATAAACGTTGTAACTAGTAGATAGAAAAACAAAACAGTATATATGGGTTTGATGGATGTAGCCAGTATGTCGTACGTGTGTATAGTTTATGTGATTTATTCACAGCGAAACATTTAAGGTATGATTATTTTCAAGTTTTGACACAGGTAGAATTGAGGCGCGTTCTCCTTCCATTCCAATAACCAGCGCGATTTGAACAGACGTCACCACGCCGTATTGTTCAGTGAATAATGTGCATCGGTGAGAGAATAATGAAAAATGGAATTACTACGGTGAGAGCGGTGGAGGTGAGAAGGTGGAGATGGTGGAGATGGTGGAGAAGAGGAAAAAATATGAGAAAGAAGGATGAGAGATGAAAGGAAAAGGAACAAAATTCGAAAAAAAGAATCACACCTGTCAGCCCACCTAGTGTTTATTGGTTTTGCATTGAAAATGATGATAACTCATCGCATTACAGGGCGTACCTGGCCGAACAGATATTTGCATAGCTCACCCATAGAGTACAGTACCGTAAGTTTCAACAAAGTTTGTATGATGTAGTGTTTTTTAGTGTGTGGTATGCCTAATGTGCGTCATTCATTTACGACAGAAAAATGACGAGGTGAATAAATGAGGAAGGTCATGGGTTTGCGCCACTTGAAGCTGAGTTGAAATTTCAAACTTGAGTGGACTCTATTTTTCATGAAATAGTATATTTTAAGCATCAAGTAAATGGAGCCTGAACGGTTATACCTAAAAGTTTACTTTTCTTCATTGCAATCACATATTTTTAAATTTTCACTCCATAGAAGAATAATTTATTGATATTCCAACTATTAACTTTCTGTAATTTCACAATTATTGTTTGAAATTGAATGAGTTTTTACTTTTTTGCTTCAGCGAATTAGAAAATTATTTGCCAAAACATTTATACATTACGAAAATTATAAATTGACTAGTCAAATAGAAAGAAAAATAAAAATCGCAGTACCCTTTTTGAATTATTTAATCACAACATTTATTTATTTACTTCATATCACTTGAAAATGGCATCAATGTCCGAAACATGTTGTGATTGAATAATTCAAAAAGGGTACTGCGATTTTTATTTTCTTTCTATTTCTATAGAAAGTAGCCCTATACAGAAAAGAGATACAGAAAGAGAAAGTTTAACAAAAGCACTAAGCTTGATTTTTAACGATATCATAAGCTGAGAAATAACATAAGATAGAACTTGATTAATCATTAAAACATAAGATAAAAGTAAAATTTTTTAGGCACCACCAGCAAAAGAATAAACCTTCCCCGCTGGTGGGAATACATCAATATATTGTTTACCCATTCTCCTAGAATAATCACAATAATTTTCCAGCAATGTAGGTTATTCGATTATTAAAAACTCATCTGATGGAATGGTACGTATCTATAGAGTATCAAGGATCATAGATGATATCAAGGTTAGTTTCTTGTTTCATTCCAAACTGCGATCAATTAACACAGTATTTTGATGTTTTGAACAACGACATGCAGCCAATAATTCTCTAAATAATGTCGGTGTTTAATCTTAAAGAATAGGGAGGTAATATCATTGAGGTCATATAATATATTCTGGAAAATTATTCTGTGAAATTAAACAAAATCAAACTCGAATATCAGTGTTGCCAAACCTCAAGGAATACAAACTCATATGACTGGATATTATTCAACTTGACAACACAGTCAATGAAGAGTATTGCCTTAGGGAGAAGAAAGCATAAGAATGACTCTTATGACTTGAGTTAACAAGAAATTTTCTTTAAATTTGGATCATGAACGACCCAAGGTAGACCTACAATATGAGATTCTTGTTAGGCTATCTTTTCGGAAACGCGACAGTCGAGGCCTCGACTGTAGTAGGGCCTGTACAAGAACTAATGAGTCCCCAACTGTCGCCTGACGAAGACGACATTTGAGTACTCTTTTTTAGGAGTCATCTACGGTTGCAGGTCTCAACTGTCAGGGCTGTTCAGAAATTATAGAGTCCCAAACTGTCGCCTGACGCTGGCGTCATTTGAGGACTCTTCTTCAGGAGTCCTCTACGGTCGCAGGTCTCAACTGTCAGGGCTGTTCAAAAATAAAAAAGTCCCCAACTGTCGCCTGACGCTGGCGTCATTTGAGGACTCTTCTTCAGGAGTCCTCTACGGTTGCAAGTCTCAACTGTCAGGGATGTTCAAAAATTAAAGAGTCCCCAACTGTCGCCTGACGCTGGCGTCATTTGAGGACTCTTCTTCAGGAGTCCTCTACGGTCGCAGGTCTCAACTGTCAGGGCTGTTCAGGAATTAAAGAGTCCTCCACTGTCGCCTGGCGCAGGCGACATTTTCAGGAGTCATTTACGGTCGCGGGCCTCAAATGTCGCAGGTCTCACTTTCGCTGGCCTCGACTGTCGTAAGCCTCTTCTGTCGTTGGCCTCGTTTGGCATCGACCCCAGATTGAAATTTTATTTATTCCATTGGGAACAAGTTTCAAAGATGGGAAATAGAAGGAGCATTTGTTCTTATATTATAATCACAGAATTGTACTGACATCACAACTTCTTATGTGGTATCTCAATTAGTTGATTTCCCATCTAAGGAGAAAAAATCTGGTGTGGCGCACTCACACAATTTTCCTTGCCGTTTTGAAAATTTATCACCTGACGCAAGTGTACACGCGAATCTAAAGTCTACTATTCAAAGTTCTTCCAGCTGGTGACAGGACAATAACGCTGGATACACACGAAGTCTGCTATCTCTTCATAGTGAATGATTTAATAGAATCAACAGTTGCCAACAGTTTGCATTATTGAATAAACACATTTTCTCGAATTTCGAGCTTATTTCCATTTTAAAGTGAAAATGTCACTGAACATTAATCGTAGAGATTTTTATGCTCAATCTTTTCCACTTGAAATTTATTATTTGAATTGTATCTGAAGCCTGATAATTGGGAATCTAAAATCACACTTTGCATTGATGGGGCGGAGCTCCTGAAATTTTTACAGATATGGGACTGGTGGAAGCTGATAGAGCTTATCGATGACTATTTAAGGTATAGATTTGATCAAAATCGTTGGACCTGTTTTCGAGAAAATCGCGAAAAACCGTGTTTTCGACAACATTTTCGCCATTTTAGCCGCCATCTTTAATTGGATTTGTTCGAAATTGTTAGTGTCGGATCCTTATAGGGGAAGGACCTTAAGTTCCAAATTTCAAGTCGTTCCGTTAATTGGGAGATGTGATATCGTGTACACAGACGCACATACACTCATACACACACACACACACATACAGACCAATACCCAAAAACCTCTTTTTTGGACTCAGGGGACCTTCAAAAGTATAGAAATTTAGAAATTGGGGTACCTTAGTTTTTTTCGGAAAGCAATACTTTTTCGGAAAGTAAAATGAGTCACGAATATTTTTTTCAGTTTAGCCCCGAACACACACATCAATTTTTGTTCGTACAATATTTTGTCGTCCTTATGAATTCTATAAATCCTTATGGAACTTGACAAACATCATCTGTTTAATCTTAAAGAATTATTATAAGAACGGCAAAATACCATACGAACATGAAATTGATGAGTGTGTGGGGGACTTTTTTCGTTTATTTCATTTTACGGTCACAACATGAAATGGAGAATCTCATTTTAGGATCAAATAATGTTGAATGAATAATAATGTTGTACTCATGTACTTTTTAATAATCCAACGCCTCATGATATTTTTATTATTTATAGTCCCAATGTATCCACCTATTTTATACGGTTGTTCGAGAATGGTAGAGCATTGAATTGATAGGTTCTTAGAACGAGTTTCAAAACTATTCCTGTACTTACCAAGTTATGTTTGAACTCTCGGGTCACTATTTAAATCCATACCATCCGCTCAATCACGTTATTCCAAGCGAAAGTCGTTACTCGAATGTATTTCGGTTACCCGCTTTTTATGGCTGAACTCAGCCCAAAAATATCAACAATGGAAATGAACAAGCTAACAAATATTATGCCGATAGAAGCAGCAATAAACAGAAGGTAGCCAGCTAAATGTGACATATGAACCTATAAAGGGCACCCTCTCTCATCAGAAAGGGCCAATAACTTGGTAGGGCTCTTTCGTTTCACGTAAAGCCTAAATATTTAACAGTTCACCGACACACGCGCCCCCACACACATAAACTTAAACTAATTGGCATCCTGAAAGTGTATTGCTGTGACATGCTTTTTACAAGGTTATATATCCAACTTTTACGGCAGTCAGCGTATTTATGGCTAAAGTCAGAGGGCAGGAGGAAGTCAAGTGTTTTGGTCCCTCATGGACCGGCAATATAAGAAAGGAATCAACTGCCATGAATAATTTTTCGATCGTTTTCGTAGGTGGGCTGTTAGTAGATCTAGATGTACGATGAATGCTGGCAAAATATTCTTGCACGAAATGCCTATTGCATTTCTCTAATATTAGGTTCAATGATAGATTTTCTTAAATTGGATGATGTCCACTGTTAGTAGATCTAGATGTGTTATGAATACTGGCAAAACACGTTTGAATAAAATGTCTATTGCATTTGTCTAATATAAAGGTGCGTTCAGATATACGCGCCGCGAACATGAGCAATTCACTATTAATCAGCTGACTATATCTGTATTTTTACAGAAACGGTAAGATACAGATATAAAAAGCTTGACATCAGCTGATCAAAAGTGAAATGCTCATGTTCGCAGCGCGTAAATCTGTACGCACCTTAAGATTATACGATAAATGTTCTTATATAGTGGATGATGTCCACATGAGCTGTATGCTTTTTGGGTGGGTAAGGGGGAGTGTAAGGATGATTAGATGAGATAATTGAACGTCCATGCCTACCGGAAGGATTCGAACCCGTGATCAGGTAGTGGCTAGTAGACTGAAGGATGCAACGCCTTAGTTGTCTCAGCTATTGAAATTCAATAACGTGAACAATAATGGAAAAATTCATCCACTTTCAAATTGCTTACTTAATATTTACTCCTTGGCGCTATAACTCATTTGGAGCCTTGACCTCCTTCATAACGCCTCTCCATTCGTCTCCATCCCCAATCAATTGATTGGGGATCAATTGATTGATCAATCAATCAATCAATCAATCCCCTGACACCCAACTTCCTGATATCGTCTTTCGAATTTCAAATCGACTTTCATATTTTCTAATGATGTTCAAATAAACTCTAAGTTAAGACGCTAAGCGTGTTCTTCGCAAAGTATTCAAGCAATAACTATTATCAGCTATTAATTAGTAATGAGTCATTACTTTTATACTCACACAAGCGCAAACGTTATATTTTTTTATTCTTTATTTATTCATTCAAAAAGTACATCATTGAAATGATGGGGAGAGAAAAAATAAGGTTACCTTGTACTATTCCTCTCCCAAATTTAGATAAGGTTACACTTAGTCCAAAATAGGTCGTCTTGTTGTTGTTCACTTCAATAAATTTTCAGTCTTCAATTATTTTCACAAAGTATATTTTAACTTCCCTTGCCCTATCACAATAGGTAAGGAAAGTATTGCTTTCCAAAAAATTTAAGGTACCCTAATTTCATGTTTTCTATACGTTTCATTACTTTCCTTGCCCTATTACTATAGGTAAGGAAAGTATTGCTTTCTGAAAAAAATTAAGGTTTCCCAATTTCTATACGTTTCAAGGTCCCCTGAGTCCAAAAAAGTGTTTTTTGGGTATTGGTCTGTGTGTGTGTGTATGAGTGTATGTGCGTCTGTGTACACGATATCTCATCTCCCAATTAACGGAATGACTTGAAATTTGGAAATTAAGGTCCTTACAATATAAGGATCCGACACGAACAATTTCGATCGAATGCAATTCAAGATGGCGGCTAAAATGGAGAAAATGTTGTAAAAAACAGGGTTTTTCGCGATTTTCTCGAAAACGGCTCCAACGATTTTGATTAAATTCATACCTGAAATAGTCGTTAATGGGCTCTATCAACTGCCACAAGTCCCATATCTGTGAAAATTTCAGGAGCTCCGCCCCATCTATGACAAGGTTTGATTTCAGATTCTCAATTATCAGGCTTCAGATACAATTTGAACAAAAAATTTGAAAAAGATTGAGCATGAAAATCTCTACAATTAATGTTGAAAAAAATTAAAAATAAAATTGAAAATAAGCTCGAAATTCGAAAAAATGTGATTATCCAATTGCAAACTGTTGATTCTATCAAATGAGTCACTATGAAGAGATAGGAGACCTCCAGCGTTATTGTCCTGTCACCAGCTGGCTAGGATTTTTGTTTATAAGTAGACTTGAGATGCGCAAGAACACTGGCGTCAGGTGATCAATTTCCTTAACAGCAAGGAAAGTTGTGTGAGTGCGCCACACCATATTTTTAAATTTACATGCTTCAAAACCAAACATGGAAGGAATATTTCACATATTGTCTCCTCTCGATGAACAGACAATCTTGTGACGAAGTATGCTTGTCGTGGTATAGTGCCCGGCAAATGTATAGAGAAAAAATTGCGGAAAACACAAAATTAATATTCCTTAATGATCCCTATTTTCTTGTTCCAGGTCCACACACCTCGAACAAAGTCCCAGATCGGCGTCCATTCCGTAAATTAGCCGACTAATCTCAGTTTGGCAGCGGCAGAAAAATCGGCCCAGTGCGGAGCTGACAGCCGAGAATGGATGGGGAGTTTAAAGGGATGCAGATAAACGATTGGAACGGATTAATTCCTGAATGTAGCCTGGCTGCAATCCATCTTGTGTCAGATGCGTGTCACATCCATCTAGATGTCTGGATGCTGCCAGATCCAGCTACGACAAACCATTGAAGAGGCTTCGATGACACAGAGGGCTCCGCTCTTCCGTCAGGCTTTTGAGTGTCACTTTATTCTCGAGCATAGGCAAATGCAGCTGATACCCTTTGAAGATCTAACCCCTATACTTTCTCGATTAGCCCTTTCATTCCCGGCCAATTGTTCAGTGAGTGTAATGAACCTTTGTTAGTTACAGTTGTAGTGTCTCGCTGTTCAAAATAAGTAGTTATTCACTGCGTAAATACTTCTTAAACACTAAAATATACTTCATGAAATACAAAATATATACTTCAAAGAGAAATCCTTCTCGATAAGCTGTTTCATTCCCCACCAATGTTCAGTGAATGTAATGAGGCTTTGTTAGTTACAGTTGTTGCGTCTCGCCATAGAGAAACAATAGCATAAGCAGATATCCCATGGTATAGGGCGTTTATGTCGCAACTTTTACTGTTATCTCAAGCCGATAGTTCATGTAAGTCTTTCCCGTGAAGCTGTGTGACACTGGTAGTCTCTCATATTGTGCCGTTCATACACTCTCTCCCCAACAAAACAGTAAAAATCGGCAATAATCAACAGTAATCGGCTTGAGATAACAGTAAAAGTTACGACATAAACGCCCCATACCATGAGATATCTACTTACGCTATTGTTTCTCTATGGTCCATTCTCTATGGAATCGCTGTCCAAAATAAGTAGCTATTCACCAAAAATTGAAAATACTTCAATATTTGTCCCGTATTGAACACGGGTATATACTTCATAAAATACATAACATATATTTTACGGAAGTATTCTTCTCGATAAGCTGATACATTCCCCACCAATGGTCAGTGAGTGTAATGAAGCTTTGTTAGTTACAGTTGTGGGGTCTCGCTGTTCAAAATAAGTAGTTATTCACTACGGAAATACTTTAATAGATATTTTAAACACAGGAATATACTTAATAAAATACATAATATATACTTCACGAGAATATTCTTCTCTATAAGCTGTTTCATTTCCTACCAATAATTATTCAGTGAGTGTAATTGAGCTTAGTTAGTTACAGTTGTTGCGTCTCGCTGTTCAAAATAAGTAGCTATTCACCACAGGAATACTTCAATACATATATTATTATAAATACGGGAATATACTTCATAAAATACATAACATATACTGCACGGAAATATTCCCCTCGATAAGCCATTTTACGTATCATATTCCCTACCAATAATTATTCAGTGAGTGTAATTGAGCTTTGTTAGTTACAGTTGTTGCGTCTTGCTGTTCAAAATAAGTAGTTATTCACTACGGAAATACTTCAATACCTAATATTATATTAAAAACAGGAATATACTTCATGAAATGTATATATACTTCTCCTCGATAAGCCATTTTATTCCATTCCCCATCAATAATTATTTAGTGAGTGGAGCTTCCTTAGTTACAGTTACAGCAGAGAAGAGTTCTATGATGTTTGCTATGTTGTTTCCTGTGGTTACAGTTATGGTGTAGTGCTGTTTAGAATAGTATCTACTAGGGTGGATTGAGACTCCATGTGGACTCAATCTTGATACAGATCATTGATAGACATTGGCCTCTTATCGTCTCAATGTGATCTACAAATGTTCCAATTTAAATGTTACGGTGGGATGTTCTTGCAAATTTTGATAATATTAGATTAGACGTTCTTCTACCTCTACTATATCATGCACCAACAACTCCATCCTGTGTACATTAAATTCAATTAGTCGTTCATATTCTTCCATCGTTGTAAAGTGCATTGAGTGACCATCAACTAATGACTCAACATGATATGTTGACGAATTCCTCCTTTGTACATCCACAAACTGACTCATGTGGACTAATATTCTTGTTGCCAAGATATGCACTCAACCTCAGATGATGATTTGATTAAGGCTGTGCAAAGGCTAAAAATAAACTTTCTACTCGTGATATTTTTCAAAGTTTTTCGATTTGTATATATATCATCAAGCTATCAAAATAAAATAGTTTTCTCAGGAAGAAAATTTTTTCCGATCATTACTTTGTGAGATATGAGCGACTGCAGTTTGAATTTTTGAGACAGAACATTTCATATTCGGTGAGATATAAATCCATGAGATTTTGAGGATGGATTCTTCATGGTATTGCTGATTTAGTGAAACAAAAATGTTCTGAAAATATCAACTTTTGGAAAAGTTATTCAATTTACCAAAAATAACTCAACTAAAATTTATTCTTGGTTATTTTTAGTAAATTGAATAACTATCTTAAAAATTGATATTTTCAGAAACGTTTAATTCTACTAAATCAACAATACCATGAAGAATCTATCCTCTAAATCTCATTGATTTATCTCATACCGAATTTGAAATGTTCTGTCCCAAAAATTTAAACTTTGGGCGCACATATCTCAAAAAGTAATGATCAGAAAAAAATGTTTTCCTGAGAAATTTCATTTTGATAGCTTGATGACATACAAATCGAAAATCTTTGAAAAATATCACGAGTAGAAAGTTTATTTTTAGCCTTTGCACAGCCTTAACCGACGTTCATATTTTTTGTGTAGTTGGGAAGTTGATATTGTGGTGATTATTCATATTGAATGAAAAAGACTAAGAAATTGTCAAAAAACCACAGATTTATTGATACTTAGGAAGACCGGATTCATTCGAGAAATCCCACTCATAAATTCTCGTTCATCAGAGATTGACAATGGTAATAACCGAAATCGGTCTTTCTAAGTATCAATAAATCTGTGGTTTTTTGAAAATTTCTTAGTCTTTCCCATTCAAGACGTTCATATTCCTCTATTTTATCGTGCATGAAGTCAACATAGAAACTCATGTTCATGAAATCCTCCCCTGTACATGGACAAACTGACTCATGTGGACTAATTCTGGTTGCCAAGATATGCTCTCAACCTGAGATGATGACAAAACAACCTGTCCAGGACATAGGCCTGCTGCAAATTTGAACAATCCACCCTCTAGAATGCATGCAATTCAAACAATCCCACTCTAAAATGGATGCTTGCAAGTTCTAAAATGGTTACTGGCTATAAATTCATGAATTAAGCCAGAACCAAGACGGCATGATGTGATTTCACGATGTGATTCATTCATGATGTGAATCACATCTTCATGAAGTGAGCATTCATGCATCTTCATGATGTGATTTAATTCATGTGACACGAGGCGTACAAGGTCTTGTACAGTGCTCACTTCTTGGACCAGTGAGTTCTTTCATGGAATTAGCAGGCTAATTAACAACTTGGAGCAGAAACAACACAAGGCCCTCTAATGGCGGTGGCCTAGCTGCCTCTGGTCCCTGTCATATTAAGCCCTAATTTCTCTTGTGACAGTTCATGAGATTTGGTATATTTGAATGGGAGAGAGATGGGCTTTGCGTTCTGTTATGAGGCTTCTGCAGTAAGCCTGCTAGGGTCAGAGACTATAGAAGATGATATTATATGCTCTGTGGTTTGGTTTTGGGTCAACATCATTGTCTGTGAAGTCTAGTGTCTAGTGAATAAAATTGAACTCGTAAATTTGGAATTTTTAATTGTGTAAGATTTGAAAATTTGACGAAAATGTTTATTGTAGCTCCTAAACTGGCATGAAACATGTTACTTTGCATAGTCATTCCTCAGTTCTCCAATAATGTATGTTAAAGAGAATAAGCATTAAACTTCTTTTTATCAAGTTTCAACACTTGACGACTTAGAGACAGAAGTAATTGTGGAAAAAATCAAATATTGACTCTTTGACTGAAGCATGCTTTTAAATTACATAGGATTTGGCAATGACGACTTAATAATTGGAATAATTGTGGAGAAATTAAATTAAATAAAGAAAATTTAATTTATTTTATAATAAATTATAGAAAAAATAATGAATAGAAAAAATAAATTAGCTCATTGACTGGAGCTAGAATCCTATGTGATCTAAAAGCATCCTTCAGAATTTCAAAACGAAGGTGATAAACGACTTCAAAAGGAACAGCTAGGGGAAAGGATGGACACTCATCATCATTCTTGGAGGTTTGGATTCTTACTGAAACCTCGTCAATAAAAAAAGAAAAGAATCAAATGATGAGAAATATATATAAATATGAGTATTAGCTTCTTTCCAGTAAGCCTTCTAACTTTCTGTCTCACAGGAATAGAATGGAATTTAAATATAACTAAACTATATCATGATAATATTTTCATCAAAACTCAAAAGTTGGATGATATAAACTATTATGAAGACTCTTCTGCCACTGTCAATAATGTTGTCAACAGGGTGAAGAGCTAATGAGAAATTTGATAAGAGCAACTATCCAAACATTAATATCCATCTGTGAACTATAATATCACAGTA
Organism: Nilaparvata lugens; assembly: GCF_014356525.2. Classification (NCBI taxonomy): domain Eukaryota; kingdom Metazoa; phylum Arthropoda; class Insecta; order Hemiptera; family Delphacidae; genus Nilaparvata; species Nilaparvata lugens. Next base: position 58,830,733 of record NC_052510.1, on the reverse strand, counting down.
TACATACAGTATGGAAACTTGGCTAGTACCCTGACGCTAAAATCCGCCATCTTGTTAGAAAGCACCGCATTGTAATAGTATTGATGGTAGGTTTGGATCACTTTAATGATCCGGATCAATAATTGATCAATAATTATTGATCTCATTCACTGCCACGAGCCAATCAGAAGACCAGGATTGGAACTTCCCAAGGTCACGTGACGTGTTTAGTATTTGCGTTATGTAAAAAGCATTGGTTGGATAGGCGTTTGATTACAAGTTTCCATTCTGTACCTATTCTGTGATAATATCATTCTCCAATAATTGAATTGAGGATAAAGATTGAAGAAATAAGATAGTACATAATAATTTATTCTTTAATTTTAACTGCAATAATGATTCTCAGTACTTGGATGTGACACATATTCAGAATAATCATCATTTAGTCTTCTAGGGGAATGAGTCGTGAAAAATGAACAAGCGACTTTCTCCACTAATTAACATTCTCTTGAAACATTATTCGTTTGACAGATCAGAATAATTGCTCGAAACAATATCTTGGATGTTAGATATTAGACTCGGCTATCAATCAATAATTCGATACTTGATTACTGCCCACTTTATTTTCGGTCAAAGATATCGGTGATGTGTGAGAGCTCACATATAATAGTATGCATATTATAATCTGACAGGATGAGAGGTATGGGGTATGAAAGACGTGCTGATGGAACCATGGTACTGAGCTAAGTATCAACAATTAATCAAACTCAACCTGTGGAGTATTACTGCAGCTAATGGCTTCAACCGACAAAGAAAAATATTCTGCCGTATCTAAATTATGCAAATGAGGTGGAGAGACTGTCTATTGGGTAGGCTGACTTGCTTGGCTTTATTGTATAGTAATATTAACAACACTCTATATGTAACAATATAAAACTTGTGGTGAGAATATAGTAATTGTAAGAATATATTGATATTGAGATACTAGTTGTAAGAACATAGATATATTTGGAATTGAATATAGTGATAGTAATTATTGTGAGAGTATTGAGCAGTTGGACTTGAAATTCTGGGTAGTGGGTTTCAAATCAAATCAAATATTTTTATTGCCATTAACAAATACATGTATCAACAACGTCAATATAACATAGAGCTAAGCTAAAACATTACACATAAAAATTTGTGCACATGACAATATAAAATTATGAATTAGAAAAGTAGTACAGGCATTCTTACTCAAACCTGAAAGTTTACATTTTTTGTATTTTCAAAGAACTCCTCAATACTATAGAAAGGATTTTCAACCAGCCAAACATTCAATTTTCTTAAAAAAACTTTTTGATTATAAGAGTATTTACAAATGCTGTCAAATAGCTTATTATAAACTTTCTTGCAAATTACTATGTGACTCCAATCTAGTGAATTTTCCAATCTACAGTACTGAAAACTCATTTTTGCTCTATTTCGTGTATTATGTGAGTCATTCATTAAGAGACTTATATGTCTTCATTAAGAGCGATATAAGGCATTTTTTTCAATAAGTATACAGCTAATTCAAAAATGTACAGATTAATAACAGTTTTTATCTCCAGTTGAACGAATGAAGGCTTGCAATGATCCAAATACTTTGCACTGCTCATAGTCCTCACAACCTTTTTCTGTAACTTGAGTATTTCGTCAACCCTAGCAGAGTTACCCCATAAAAGTAAGCAGTATTTGATAACCGACTGAAAAAAGGCAAAATAAGCCGTTGTAACACAATTTTTCAGACGTCCCAAGAGATACACAACTCTTGAAAGCCTCGTTTTCAGATAATCGATATGTTTCCCCCATGTCAGCTGATGATCAACATGAACACCCAAGAACTTAACATTATCAACTACATCGTGTCCAATGAGTTCATTATAAGGTATCAAAGTAAAGATAGCATTTTCAGTTTTCAGGTTTGAATTTATTTATATTTCTTACAGAGAAATACTGATTGGGAGAGAAAAACTGAGGATTCTCCTTGTACTATTTCTTTCCCAAATTTAGATAAAATTTAGTCAAATTTAGTCAAAAATAAGGTTATGATTTCACTTTACTAAAATTTAGTCCATTAAATTTTCACTCAAAAGCAACGAAAACTAAGATTTAGAATTTTGATGGTTGAAAACAGAATAAAGAAAGAAAAATATCACACTCAAATCACCATCAATTGGAACATTTTTGAATAATTTTACAAAATTTAGAGCCAGAAAAGCACAACACACTATGATTTTGATTCAATACACTTGAAATATACTAAACAGTATATGTTTTCTGTGTAACAATATAAAACTTGTGGTGAGAATATAGTGATATTGAGAATATATAGTAGTTGTAAGAACATAGAGATATGTAGAATTGAATATAGTGATAGTAATTGTAAGAGTTTTGAGCAGTTGGTCTTGTAATATTCTGGGTAGTGTGATTGCATTTTTATTTAATACATTTTAAAGATACCAAACAGTACCGTACGTGTTTTTTGTTTTTCTAGTTTTTCTCCATCTTTATATTCGTTAATTATTGTAATCGCCTCCCATCTGAAACAGCTCTTGATACTGTTACACCCTTAGTAACCTTTACTTCTTCAAATTTTTATATTCCTTCGTAACTCTCCCAATATTCTTATATCCTCCTTTTTTCATACTGTTTTACTTCCACTGTTTGGACTCTTTCTATACGGTATGATTTTTCCCTGATATATTTACCTTATCTTCCCTATACCCATTCTGTCTTTCTTATACTATCCATTCTCCATAATAGAAACTATTATCCATATTTTATCCTCATTACATAGGCCTACTTTCTACATCTCTTTTTATCCTTCTTCTCATACTGTCTTACTCATTCTCATACTATCTTACTCATACAGTCTTTAGCTTTAAATATAATGTAATAGCCAATTATAATTCCAATCACCAGTAGCTTTCCAGCTCACGCACGGTATAGCCTAATTACAATATTCTATTGTAAACTATTGATATATCAATATTTTAAATTAGGATGAAAACAGTAAGGCTGGGCGTACACCGGTTATTCAAGACAAGACAAGACATGATCAGACAATTTCAGACACAATACTTCACATAGTTGCTTATGAAGACATGTCTAATTGCAATGACTGATCAGTGTGAGTTGCGTCACAAGCAGCTATGTGAAGTATTGTGACTAAAAGTGTCTGATCATGCCTTGCCTTGTCTTGACTAACTGGTGTGCGCCTAGCCCAAGTGTTAGATAATATACGACTTCATTTTATATTATAATACTACTTTTAAAATTTTCAATCATTAATACAGTATTTTTCAGTTATCAGTGATGATTAAGCGAAGTATTCTTATTTAATTTGTTTCTCAACTTTCCTAAATCCTAAATTCCTAGTTTATAAATATTTTGCACTCAAAATTGGACAAAGGTCGTGAAGTGTAAACATAACCTATTTTCGGACAATTTCTATATTAATTTGGGAAAGGAACACTTTTGGGCTTTAAGCATGTTGTTCCTTTTCCAATCATTCATAGTTGACAATTATATAGTATCTATCAATGTATAAATAAATAAATTTGTAAATTTTTCGTTGGTATAACATGTATGTCTCATGGCAATAAAATTATATTTATTTTTTTCATCTATAATCTTCTTTAAGCCTACTCTCTCACTCTCTTCAAATCCACATCAACCTCATCTACGCTTCCCCTACACTCTCACAACTCACTCACTATTTTTGACTCCATCCCAACCTCATCTTCCCTCCTCTTCACACCCTCTTCATCATCCCGACCTTGAGCAGAGACAACAGACACCTCACCGCTCCAGAAATAAATCGAACGTGACTTTCGGCTGACAAATTTTTGAATAATTGACAACGCTCCGTGTGGCTCCGCGCTCGCTACTTATATATTTCACTATATATATATATATATATATATATTATATATATATATATATATTATATATATATATATATTGTGGTGCTCTTCCTGGGGGAGTCACTCTCACCTCCAAGGATAGGACAACACACGTAGGGTGATGTAATGCTGTATTTAAATGCCTCACGTTGGGCCGGCAAATCATGTGGTGCGTTTTTTAACGGCTTCACACATGTAGGGTGAATCTTGCACTGAGTCAGTGGTGTAGTGGCTATAAATTTTGCAATGGCGTGTGAGGACGCTGAGTGAACACCAGACTGATTGACTCACTACAAGACTCAATACAATTGTCGGAATCGCGGGAGGCCTAAACGCTCGCTCACCCTTGATTCTTCTAATGACAGATTGTATAATGATGAAATTTTTATAAGTAGTGTAGCGGACGCTAACACTGAATACGGATACCTTAAAATTATTACCTGTGAAGAATGAGCATACAAAATCATACAGGTCGAGCAAAAATCCCGATGTAGATAATTTACGGGACTGCGTCTCTAATAAGTTCTGAAGGATTAAAATACGGTATTTGAACCCAATATCGTTCAGAATATACTTCGAGAACAGAGTCTTGTCGGGTTTTAAGCTCTATTGTAGGAATTTATATGATCTATGGCTGCCTCTGCTGTACAATTGATGAGTTCGCTCCTAAGTCGAGGTAGGTAACAGATAAAAGCTGATATATGAGCAGGTAAGGACAAAGAATAAATATCTTGATCTGACCCCACTCGCTACATCCACTTAGACCTGTTCCAATATCCAGCTTAATTCAATTATTCTAATGATCGTATTCGATTGGTTCTTGATGATATAGAACGTATCAGACACAATAATTGACAGGCTTAAGAAATAATCGAACTCAGAAAGCGAATTAACAAAACTGAAATATATTACAATAAAATATGCAATCATACAGTGCAGATTCAGAATTTGATTTACAGGTTGATAATAATTTGGCATTAACAGAATAGTTAAAAATTTTCTTGTGCTTGCATGATACCATGCGTGATTCAACAGAATTTTACAATTGATAAAATTGAACAATTTTGAAAAAATAGTGAAAAAATGAATTATAAAATATTTTAAAATTGCTCGGGGTCGTGGTTCAGGCAGCGGAGGATAGTTAATCAACTACAAATTCTTAGAAATTAAATATGAATAAATTTTAGGCTCTTAATAACTAAAAGCGCTTGTCGGCATGGCCAATAATTTAACGAAGAAAAATTTTTGTTTTTCTGCACTGAAATATTTTCGAAGCGTAGATTGGGGCCCCTTATGACTTATAACTCACGTGAAATTCCTTGGTAGTCGTGGTTTTCTTCTTTAGATCAAAAATCGTTTGATCGGCGGCAATCCAGGCTTCGGTTCAGCACGTGGGGAATTTTAATTTAAATATCTCCTTCACCGAATTAATTAAGGGATAATTTACTTTAAGCTTTTAAATTTATCGATTGATGAAAACAGAAATTTACGAATAACAAATAAATTGGCCTAAAATATCGGCTCACAAATAGAACATTTAAAATCGAACAAGAAATTTTACAAATAGGTCTTTGGTAACTATGAAAGAGATCTACGCGGTAAGGATTTCAAAAGGGAAGTGCTGCTTTTTTCTCTAAGCTTTTAGGCTAGACCTTGCTTCTCAGAATCTCGATGTAATCATTTGCATAAAAATTTGCCATTGGTAGAAAGCTTTTGACGTAGACGTGACGTCAATGGCAGGCAGTAGAACACAATTCCTTTAATTACAATAATAATTTAATTTATGTAATTCTTAAAACTGCTTAATCTTATAGACATAGTTCCTCTCATACAATGTACATGTGCTAGTGTAACTGATAAGGCAGGGTTGTTGTCTGATAATAGATTAACATGTGTTGCTTTCAAACGATCACCGTCTTGGTGCTATTTCTATGCACTGTGATTGGTTTAGACCTACCAAAGAGATTTAATTACCATGTGGTTCAGTTGAATTAAATTATTAATAAATTAATATTCTTGTACAATTTTTATTTGGTTTGAGATTATTATAATTAATTTCTGCCATTTTATCAATAATAGAATTTCGTGCTATGACCTATTTAGTTACAATAAGACCTGACGCATAATACAATTTCTTAAATAATAAATAATTTCAGCAATAATACATACATTTTATTTTTTATTTTGAAATTCTTGATCCTTTATTGATAGTTTTATAATTTTTAGGAATGATATTTTACCTTGCATGAGAACTGGTATGATATTTGACAATGCTTTGAATCAGTCAGCTGCGTTCGAACTGTTTTAAAATCATCTGATCGATAGTAAACAAATGTAACCTCAAAATCAGTGAGCGATTCGTAAATAATTTGTGCTTTATTCGCAAAATAATTATAATTTTATTGAATAATTTTCCTAGAAAAATATTCAGTACAGAACGGTACTCTTATCTAATATACAGTTATTGATAAGTAAGCTTTATCGCTCGGTCGCTAACTATTCCTTTAGCAAATTCTTTCATTTTAAAAGGTAATCACAATTTTTCTCTCTTTTCATGAGATCTATTTGAAAGATTCATCACACAAAAGCCCCCAGGATATTTTAAATAGGTAATTGGGAGACGAGTCGAAACAATGACTATTTGAAAAATCCGATATTGTGATGAATACACTATTTCATCTCCTTACTTCTACGAAAACTCAACACTTAACACTAAAAACAATATATCGTGCACTTTTGGCTACGAAAAATAAATAATTGATTGTTCCTTTCATTGGATACAATCGAAATACAATAATTAATGAGGTCTCTTTGGATCCTTCATTAAAACAACTCCACAACTTCCATTCACGGGTGGCTTATGAGCAGACCATAACTATAACAAATATACAAAATTTCACATATTACTTCTTAAGATTTGAACAGTATTTGCAACAAATATAGACTTTCATCATTTTTTCATAGTTATTATAGGTTTCGACTCTTTGGTTTGGCTTTTACATAAATTGGGTGAGAGTGTGATTTTACTTCGGTGACTTGACAATCGTCTACCGTTTGACTCGAGCAATTTCTTATTTGCGCTTAGTACGTTGCGTACAAACAGGGTTACACTTGAAATGGCTTTCTTGATTTTTATCAATGTTGGTTACAAATATTAAGTCCTTAAGATTATATTCATCAATTTGAATTACAATTCATGATCTTTTGATGCAACAGTAATAAATTTCACATTTAAAGGTAAGAATTTCATTTTCTTTGGAGTTTTTTTTTTTTTTTAGAGATACATTCATATATGACATAGAACATGCGCATTTCGTGCAAATTAACATAAATATATATTTTTGGTTGCGTTTTTGCTTATGATTTCACATTAAATAATATGTTACATTAATAATTGAATAACGATATTGCTTGGATTCTATTAACATTGACTCTAGGATTTCGTACACATTGGTTGGTGGGACGAAGAAAATTATCGAACAGGCTTTGGTTCTGAATAGATTTTTTCTATCGATTCTGTATTTCAAGGTTAGATTTACACATTTTTTCAAATAAACTTTGTTTATTTTCTTTCCTCCTATTCACTACTAATTTCATGTTATTTCTAATTTATAATTATTTTCCGTGGATAATATAATTTTTGTTTCTGTTTTCCAGTTGTGCAGACGATACCAGGCGATTGTTTCGATGATGACTCTGACACGAGGCGGATGGCTTGATCAGGTTGGTAAAATTCTTGAAGTTGTTTTCAGTTTTATTCCTTGATTTAAAGTTGATTTCAATTTCTTCTTTTGAAGTGGATTTATAATATTTCCTCATTAGCTGAGATACGGCGAAGTTTAGGTTATGTTGATTAGGCTGCAGTAAAAGATGCTAGTATGCAAAGATGTGATTCGATGTGTAGGCTGTGATTATGAAGTGTTTGATAATTGATATAATCCACGAACGTAGTTTCAGTTAATTATAGTATTATTCTTTCCTCAAGCCCCCATCTAAATTTAATTCGGTGTCATTTAAGGTCCAATTCCAATTTGCAACTATCCGTTTTATTAAAACTTGGCTTAAAACGAATGTGCCGACGAAGTAGGTAGATCTCTTCAGCCAATGGTGTCCTTCTTTGTTTACCGGTGACATGTAGTTTGATCTTTTTAAACCTTACATGCCGGTGATGTGTGTGGATTCTTGTTGATAATATTTTCCTTTTTTGCATGCCGATGTACAGTCTACTTGATTTTAACCGGACATGACTGCGGTGGTTGTAGGTTCTTCTAGATATTCTTCTTCTTTCTTGAATTGTTTTGGTTTTGCTGCTTGTGTGTGGTCTTGATTTATAGGTTTTTATTTTCAGTTGTGATTTCGATTTGTTGTGGGTTTCTGTTTTGCTTCTATTGTTTTGTGGGTTATCTTCATGAGTATTGGGTTTGTCCGTTGCAGGTGCTGTCCTCGGTGGATGGGAGATGTGGGGGGTCGGCGGTCCGGGCTGCTCTTCTACTCGGCGGGCAACGTCCTTGGACTCCTGGTAGTCGGCGCGCGGTGGTACGAGCTGTCCCTCTATGCCCTGGATGACGTCCTCAGCTTGGCGGGCGATGTCGTCCGGTCCCTCTCGGCGTTCTGCAGGGTGCGGCGCGACTTCAGCCTTGACATTTTCGGTAGGTTGGTCTTCCATACATGTATCACGTCCGCTTGCTTGTTTGACTTCCTTTATTTGGTCGTAGTTCTTATTTATATTGTTTAGTGTTTCGTTCAGTTGTTTCCTTTCTTTGATCATATCGTTCAATGCTTCCAGGATGAGACTCATCTGTAACACGGAAGGAGTGGGTGTGTGGTCTTCGTTTGACCGCTGGTTTTTTATCCGAGCAACGGTGCGAGAAATGGGGGTTCCTGTTTCTGAGACGTCATCGACTGAGTGCTCTTCGGATGTTTCATCCTCCGGCTCCTGGGCTACCAACGTATCCTCCACCAGAATGCAGCTCTCCTCCACCTGCGTCGAAGATAAATCATCCAGTACATTGGGATGGAAATCGGCGGATGCGGCGGCAGATGCGGATGGCGGCGAACAATCGGGTGAGATGTCTTCGGTGTCCGACAGACTTGGATTGACCTGGTCGTTTCCTGCCATAGTTTGCGGAAAAATAGCGCAACGAAAGTGTGCAGTGAATAAACGTGAAAGTGTTGATGTGATATATAAATAATTAATAAGAAATCCAACAGAAATTGTTATAGCTTCGTAGTGAGTGAAATACGGAAAAAGTGGTTTAGCAATGTGTTCAGTGATAAAATGAGTCAAGTTAGCAATATCGTTAACATAAAAATGACAAGGACACACAGGATACACAGTGAACACTTATGCGGTAATACAGGTACGCCTCTTATAATTTATTATTACTATTATTATAAATATCTTACTTTTATAATTTCTTGCCGCAATTCAATATATAGGCTAGTGTTCTTTGCACAATTTTATATAAAAGCAGTGATACTCTGCTTAAATTATTCCGCAATATATCCGTGATTTAATTTTACTTCCCTCTTTATGTTTTAAAAACTTTTAAAAATGTAAATAACTTCAATCCTCTTTTCTGTAAATATTTATAAATTGTTTCAATATAGACCTAATATTCTTCAAATAATATGACCTTTCTTATGGTGTTTCTTAAACCTATGACTTATAGTATGACCAATTTTCGAATAACACGATAATAAAATTCTGAGTTCGATTCTTTCTCTAAAAATTCATCAATCGATAAATTTCTTTTCTGTTCAAAAATTGGGTATGGTACGACTTGTTATTTTATATAACAGTGAACAGTTAATATTAAATTTGAAGAAATTCACAACCATGAATTTTTCAAAAAAAAAAATTTTCCCGTTGTCAGCGCTATAGTATACTGAGCAACTAAATAATCCTCGCAGTCGATTATCCGCCTCTTCAATGCCTATCACTGTTGGGCGCCAAATCATGTGGTGCTCTTCCTGGGGGAGTCACTCTCACCTCCAAGGATAGGACAACACACGTAGGGTGATGTAATGCTGTATTTAAATGCCTCACGTTGGGCCGGCAAATCATGTGGTGCGTTTTTTAACGGCTTCACACATGTAGGGTGAATCTTGCACTGAGTCAGTGGTGTAGTGGCTATAAATTTTGCAATGGCGTGTGAGGACGCTGAGTGAACACCAGACTGATTGACTCACTACAAGACTCAATACAATTGTCGGAATCGTGGGAGGCCTAAACGCTCGCTCACCCTTGATTCTTCTAATGACAGATTGTATAATGATGAAATTTTTATAAGTAGTGTAGCGGACGCTAACACTGAATACGGATACCTTAAAATTATTACCTGTGAAGAATGAGCATACAAAATCATACAGGTCGAGCAAAAATCCCGATGTAGATAATTTACGGGACTGCGTCTCTAATAAGTTCTGAAGGATTAAAATACGGTATTTGAACCCAATATCGTTCAGAATATACTTCGAGAACAGAGTCTTGTCGGGTTTTAAGCTCTATTGTAGGAATTTATATGATCTATGGCTGCCTCTGCTGTACAATTGATGAGTTCGCTCCTAAGTCGAGGTAGGTAACAGATAAAAGCTGATATATGAGCAGGTAAGGACAAAGAATAAATATCTTGATCTGACCCCACTCGCTACATCCACTTAGACCTGTTCCAATATCCAGCTTAATTCAATTATTCTAATGATCGTATTCAATTGGTTCTTGATGATATAGAACGTATCAGACACAATAATTGACAGGCTTAAGAAATAATCGAACTCAGAAAGCGAATTAACAAAACTGAAATATATTACAATAAAATATGCAATCATACAGTGCAGATTCAGAATTTGATTTACAGGTTGATAATAATTTGGCATTAACAGAATAGTTAAAATTTTCTTGTGCTTGCATGATACCATGCGTGATTCAACAGAATTTTACAATTGATAAAATTGAACAATTTTGAAAAAATAGTGAAAAAATGAATTATAAAATATTTTAAAATTGCTCGGGGTCGTGGTTCAGGCAGCGGAGGATAGTTAATCAACTACAAATTCTTAGAAATTAAATATGAATAAATTTTAGGCTCTTAATAACTAAAAGCGCTTGTCGGCGTGGCCAATAATTTAACGAAGAAAAATTTTTGTTTTTCTGCACTGAAATATTTTCGAAGCGTAGATTGGGGCCCCTTATGACTTATAACTCACGTGAAATTCCTTGGTAGTCGTGGTTTTCTTCTTTAGATCAAAAATCGTTTGATCGGCGGCAATCCAGGCTTCGGTTTCAGCACGTGGGGAATTTTAATTTAAATATCTCCTTCACCGAATTAATTAAGGGATAATTTACTTTAAGCTTTTAAATTTATCGATTGATGAAAACAGAAATTTACGAATAACAAATAAATTGGCCTAAAAATATCGGCTCACAAATAGAACATTTAAAAATCGAACAAGAAATTTTACAAATAGGTCTTTGGTAACTATGAAAGAGATCTACGCGGTAAGGATTTCAAAAGGGAAGTGCTGCTTTTTTCTCTAAGCTTTTAGGCTAGACCTTGCTTCTCAGAATCTCGATGTAATCATTTGCATAAAAATTTGCCATTGGTAGAAAGCTTTTGACGTAGACGTGACGTCAATGGCAGGCAGTAGAACACAATTCCTTTAATTACAATAATAATTTAATTTATGTAATTCTTAAAACTGCTTAATCTTATAGACATAGTTCCTCTCATACAATGTACATGTGCTAGTGTAACTGATAAGGCAGGGTTGTTGTCTGATAATAGATTAACATGTGTTGCTTTCAAACGATCACCGTCTTGGTGCTATTTCTATGCACTGTGATTGGTTTAGACCTACCAAAGAGATTTAATTACCATGTGGTTCAGTTGAATTAAATTATTAATAAATTAATATTCTTGTACAATTTTTATTTGGTTGAGATTATTATAATTAATTTCTGCCATTTTATCAATAATAGAATTTCGTGCTATGACCTATTTAGTTACAATAAGACCTGACGCATAATACAATTTCTTAAATAATAAATAATTTCAGCAATAATACATACATTTTATTTTTTATTTTGAAATTCTTGATCCTTTATTGATAGTTTTATAATTTTTAGGAATGATATTTTACCTTGCATGAGAACTGGTATGATATTTGACAATGCTTTGAATCAGTCAGCTGCGTTCGAACTGTTTTAAAATCATCTGATCGATAGTAAACAAATGTAACCTCAAAATCAGTGAGCGATTCGTAAATAATTTGTGCTTTATTCGCAAAATAATTATAATTTTATTGAATAATTTTCCTAGAAAAATATTCAGTACAGAACGGTACTCTTATCTAATATACAGTTATTGATAAGTAAGCTTTATCGCTCGGTCGCTAACTATTCCTTTAGCAAATTCTTTCATTTTAAAAGGTAATCACAATTTTTCTCTCTTTTCATGAGATCTATTTGAAAGATTCATCACAATATATATATATATATATATATATATATAGTATATATATATATATATATATATACTGTATATATGTGCATGTACAGTTATAGTGATGTTTCACTTGAGTATGTGCCCATATATAGGTATAAATTTATATCATGGAGGCGGCGACAATTCTTCAACGCTCTGCCAGCATATATAGTTATACTGATTCTTAACCCTAAAGAGACACACTGGGGTGTTTCACACCCAGGGATTTTTTTTCTGTTCTGCAGTTGACAATATCAAACAGATGGGAATTTATGCCCAGTCTAAATTAGGTTTGTAGTATTGTCAACTACTCTCCACCACTTCCATTCAGTAATAGCATTCTACAAGGTCACCAGCTCATCTTGTTCTTCGTTTGGGGTGTCTAACACCCCAGAGTGTCTTTTACGTAGGACTTTCATCAAATACTTTTATTACAAAGATTTACTTGTATTGTCACTACGAATGGAATGATGGATCAAATTGGAATGAATGCTATGATTCTCTACAACTTGAGATTCAAAACAATAAAATGAAGAGACGTGAGTTTTTGATGAAGTTGTCATTGGCAATGATCAAGCCATTCGTTCAAACCGGATTAGGAGCTCCAACACTTAGGCGGAACATACGTACTTTTAAATTGGTATAAATATAAGCAGTGCTTTACTTTTGATTTCTGTATGCACTTGGAACAAAAATGATTAAGAAACTATGAAGTATGGTCTAAGTACTTGTTTTTTCATATTTTTCAAAGAAAAATGCAAAATTAAATTGGGGTGTTCAACACCCCAGTGTGTCTTCTGTGTTAGCATTTCATTTTTCATTTCATTTATTTGCAATACAAATGAGACTAATGTAATAATATCGGTAGATAAAATAATAAGGTAGTCCTTAAGCTATTTTTCTTCCAAACTTGTAGGTGACACATTCCAAGATGAGGTTAGAATTTCACGTGAACAATTTTCACAAAATTCCAGTCCAAAATAAACATGAAAACTATGAATTTGAATTTAGATGGCTTGAATTAATAAATTGATTAGAAATATTCCACTCAATTACCACTTGTAACGAATAATATTGTGTTATTAAGGAAAATTTGGGAACATTGAAGAAACACAAACTTGTAAACACTAAAGCTCAGCTGGAATGAAAAAAAAAGAATCATAAAGTAAGTGTGTCTCTGTAGGGTTAATATTACTATAAATGTGTCCATAAATATAGGTATACTGATATCATAGAGGCGGCGACAATTCTTTAACGCTCTGTCAGCATATATAGGTATACTGATACTTAATATTGCTATAAATGAGTCCATAAATATAGGTATACTGATATTACAGAGGCGGGGGCAGTTCTTCAACGCTCTGCCTGTATATATAGTTATACTGATTCTTAATATTACTAAAAATGTGTCCATAAATATAGGTATACTGATATTACAGAGGCGGCGACAATTCTTTAACGCTCTGCCAGTATATATAGGTATACTGATACTTAATATTACTATAAATGTGTCCATAAATATAGGTATACTGGTATTATAAAGGCGGTGACATTTCTTTAACGCTCTGCCACTATATATAGTTATACTGATACTTAATATTACTATAAATGAGTCCATAAATATAGGTATATTGATATCATGGAGGCGGTGACAATATTCTTCAACGCTCTGTCAGTATATATAGGTATACTGATACTTGATATTACTATAAATGTGTCCATAAATATAGGTATACTGATATTACAGAGGCGGCGACAATTCTTTAACGCTCTGCCAGTATATATAGGTATACTGATACTTAATATTACTATAAATGTGTCCATAAATATAGGTATACTGATATTATAGAGGCGGTGACATTTCTTTAACGCTCTGCCAACATTGAGACTTCAATTCTATTCGTGTAGTTAACATGTGTGTGGTAACGCCTCGATTGTCGTTCATGTCTTAAAGCCATGGCCACGGCTCAACGCTGGTGACAAATAAGTTTCAGTCGTTAATACACCGGGAGTGGTAACCGTCCGATAATGGCCTATTTATACTCGTCGCCGGAAGAACGCCAGCGCTCATTGAAATATACGATCCAGAAGACTGGATGCTTGCGGATGTGCAGCAGGAAACACTATAAATATTATTCAAATTACAATATCGCATTCATTACAAGGAAAGTCGACTATAATAATCATAAATTGTCGACTAACGTCAGGCGTCTGTACGGTAACGATTTCCTTTATAACTTATTAAGCATAACTGCTCTAAATCAGATTGTTAGTGAGGTAATCCAGATTGGTGAGCTGGGCGTTTCTGCTTGGCATCAACGACTCTGACACACAAGTTGAAGGATAATTCTGTTTTGTTTCACCTGATGAGTAGTTCATGACATAAGTTTCAGTAACTATGAATTTAGGGCCAGTTTCCGAGCTCGGGATTCATCTAAGTTCTAGACTTGAGACAACTTGAGTGAGAAAATTGGCTTTCCGAAACGAGGCTTTCCACGCTGAATTTTGAAAAACTATAAAATTGAACACAAAATAAAATAAAGAGAAAATAGTGTAAAGTTTCGGCTATTTTGAATCATTCAGGAATGTTTTATTTCGTCAAGGAAAAAGTTTCTAATTATAGAAAAATGAGAAAATGAAGATCATAAAAACTACGACTACGCCTCGTTTCGGAAAGCTAATTTTCTGACTCCAGCTGTTTCAAGTCTTGAACTCAGCTATATCCCGAGCTTGGAAACCGTCCCTAAAAGTTCTGCATAGTATACTAGAAGGTTTTTGACTCCAAAGTTTCTAGTTCCAAGATTAATCTGCTGTACGTTCTGTATGGTGATAGAAGTCTCTCGGCTCCAAAGTCTCCAGTTTCAAGATTGGTTTTAAGTTGAGCATAGTTAACAAGACTTAACCTATTTCGGACTAAGTGAAAGGCTATCTAAATTTGGGAGAGGAATAGTACAAAGTTACCATATTTTTTGTCTCCCTATCATTTCGATGATGTACTTATTGTATCAATTAATAATACTCTATATTAATAAGGGGTCAAGAATTGATTTATTTGTTCAATGAGAGGATAACTATGAAATTGATTTATTCAAAAACTAGGAATTCATTGAAATTGCCACTCCCGTGTTTCGGATGGACACGTTAAGCCGTCGGTCCCGGCTGCCTAAAAAGCAGTCGTTAGGTCATGTCAGAGGCCCTGAAATTGATCAGTTGCGACCTGAAAACTCTGACACCAGACCTGAGCCAGCCAGGTCACTCGATATTATAATTATTATAATTAATAATAGTGCTAGTGTTTGTTCGGCTATAAAGTTCCCAGTTTCAAGATAAGTAGTTGCAAGTTCTGTATAATACTAGGCTTCTATCAATTTACAATAATTGAGAAATGTGTTTTATTCATTGCTTTGCAGTTTGAATAGCTCAGATAGAAATGTGACACATTACCTGCATTAGAAGAACCAGTGAGAAATGAGTAGATACAATTTTGGGTGAACTTGCAGTTCGCTTTTGTTATTTATCATTGTACATTATGGAAAAATACGATATTGTGATATTTATCTTCTAGAGTCTAGAGTATAACAAGTAATCTCCAGAGACACATTCAATCCAGTTGTGAGAAGCAGAGGAAGCAATGTGTTTCAATTAAAAACACAATCACATCACATAGACCTCTCCCATTGAAGAACTCAGAATTTACAGTTATGGTTCTCTTCGAGACGTCTCACGAGCAGGGCTTGATGGTGAAATAGATCGAAAATAAGATGCTCAAAAATGATATATATCCCTTAAACTAGATGAATGAATCCCACATTCAACATAACGAATCCCTCTTATCAACACTTTGATAGATAAATGTTTGTAAGGTGAGTTATCACGCTATTTTCATCACTTGGATCACAAAGGAAGCTATTTTGGACACAAATGATTGAACAAGGGTGTCAAGAATTGATTTATTTGTTCAACGAGAGGAGAACTATGGAATTGATTTATTCAAAAACTAGGAATTCATTGAAATTCCCAAAGGTTTTGATGGTCTACTTTAATAATATCTGATATTATTTTATACTGGTTTATATCAGGTACTCATTCATTGTCTTCTTCTTCTTTCAAACAGGGATTAGGCTATTGCCTGTTCCGACTCACCTTCAGCTAGTAATTAGAATAAAAAAAAAAATAATAATAAATAAAAATCTGGTGTGGAGCACTCACACAACTTTCCTTGCCGTTATGAAAATTCATCACCTGACGCTAGTGTTCCCGCGCATCTAAAGTCTACTATTCAAAGATTTGAGCCAGCTGGTGACAGGGCAATAACGCTGGAGACACACATGAGGTCTGCTATCTCTTCATAGTGAATGATTTAATAGAATCAACAATAATTTTCAATTGAATAATCACATTTTCTCGAATTTAAAGCTTATTTTCAATTCTAGGTGAAAATGTTACTGAACATTAATTGTAGAGATTTTCATGCTCAATCTACTCCACTTGATTTTTGTCGTTTCAATTGTATCTGAAGCCTGATAATTGGGAATCTATCTGCATTGATTGGGCGGAGCTCCTGAAATTTTTACAGATATGGGGCTTGTGGCAGTTGATAGAGCTTATTGATGACTATTTTAGGTATGAATTTGATCAAAATCGTTGGAGCCGTTTCCGAGAAAATCACGAAAAACCCTGTTTTTGACAACATTTTCGCCATTTTAGCCGCCATTTTGAATTGCATTCGATCGAAATTGTTCGTGTCGGATCCTTATAGTAAAAGGACCTTAAGTTCCAAATTTCAAGTCATTCCGTTAATTGGGAGATTAAATATCGTGTACACAGACGCACATACACTCATACACACACACACACACACATACAGACCAATACCCAAAAACCAGTTTTTTGGACTCAGGGGACCTTGAAACGTATAGAAATTTAGAAATTGGGGTACCTTAATTTTTTTCGGAAATACTTTCCTTACCTATGGTAATAGGGCAAGGAAAGTAAAAATCTATGAATGAATAACATCAATATAATCTAATCTAATATCATCACTATCATCATAAGCATCACTACAATCTACTGTTTTTATTTTATAATAATGATCATTGCCATCTTTTTCGTGGCCTGCCTATGTCTCTTTTGCCTACCGGTTTATACTTGAAAATTCTGAGAGGAAGCCTATCAGCTGACATTCGTTCCACATGCTCTTTCCATTGCTGACGATAAGATGCAACTCTCTCATTCAGGCAGAAGATATTCAGCTCTTTCCATTTTTTATAGCCTATCCTCATTCCTGATGTGATCTCTTCTGTCACAGCCCTTAGTTCTGCGAAGAAATTTCATCAGCTACTCATTGTCAAATTTAATTTCAGCTATACTCATCATCTCTCTATTTGATCGATTCATAAAATCATCACAAATAGAAACGTTTGTATTGTATTCATCCCTTCATTATCATCCAGGCCTGAAAAACTCGTGGAAAGTTGCCATTGAAAAATAAATAAATAAATGTGAAAGGAATGTGCTTCTAAATAAGTAGCAGGATCAATATATTCTTCAGATATTTTGATTCAATACTGGTACAGTATCAATAATAGTCAACATCCCAGAATCTTCCAACAGCTCCAAAGGATTCAAAGCTCTAAATTCGTAAATGAGTCGTTCAAAAAGAACAAAATACAAGAGTGAATCTTAATGCAGCATAGCAACATGTCATAGAAGCAGCCAAGGTGCTATGAGACTAAACTTCAAGCCAAGCCCACCCATACAAAGTCTCACACGTGGTTTGTCCGCCCTTCAAACATAAATACTTGAAAGTTCATTTGTTAGTCAACGAAACCATAACGGCGCCTATGCTTTTTTCTTACACCTTTTCTCTCGCACCTTTCATGTCGGCCTATAGCTCTTTCATTCTTTTCGACTGGACGTAGGAACTTTATAGTCTATTGTTTTCGAGTCATCACTGTATTCAGCACACGCTAACACATGCAAACACAAATGAAACAAATGTGGTTGGTTTCCATTCTACAACATTCCACATGATGACGGTGAGCTTATTATCGTTGACGATCCAAAATTGAATAAAAGTCATTGTACAAATTTGAGGCTATGCTAAGGGTGAAAATAAACTTCTTACCAGTGATATTTTACAAAGTTTTTTGATTTTAATATTATCAAGCTATCAAAATGGAAGAGATTTTGCAGGAAATTTTTTTTCCGATCATTACTTTCGAGATATGAGCGCCTAAAGTTTAAATTTTTGGGACAGAACTTCCCAGGTTATCACAAGTCCAACAGTACGACGTCATGTCACTCGATGAAACTCTCAAACTCCCAAATAATTCGAAGTTGAAAAATTGCTTCCTCGGATGAATTATCATAAAAATATGTTCCAAGCTGGTGATGACAATCCTTATTTCCTATTCAACCACTCTATATTCATCTCAATAAATCCTTCTTCCCTCAAAATTATCGCTTCAACTATTGCCGAAAATGTGCATCCAGCTGGAAGGATTCTTCCACTTCCTGACTGAATTCAATCTTCGCAATTGCTATATCCAATAAATCACAGCCACCAATATTGACATAATTGCTAAACCAAATGCTGAGCCGTGTGTTTCTTATCTTAGATGGGGCGAATGTCTTCAAAATGCTTCCTCGACTCAAGAGGGGAGCTTCATCATAATTAACACGTCTAAGCATGTGACAAAAATGACAACTCTGATAATCAGTAAAATCAGAAAAAAGCCAGCCGCGAACAGTTTGAGATGACTTTTTACCACATACACTGAACTAGAAATGATGTCTTTCCACTTTCCATGTGTATATAAAGATATACTTCTCATATCTGTAGATCTCGCTGTCCTGGAATCGACAGATGTTTTCTTTTAGCCGGGGAGAAGTGAAGAAGATGTTTCCCCTCTGGTTATCTGTGGTGATGGTACCATACCGCAAGTATTGAGGGTGGCAACTGGCAGCACATGTTTCGAATCTAAATGTCATATCGCTTGAAAAGAAATTACGTGAGAAGAGATATGGGATAAGAAATTTTCCTGATAACAGAACTAGGCCTGTTGGTCCTTTTCTGATCATATTTTTGATTTGTGTAGTATGAAGTGTGAATGAATAGATAATTGATTTCATCCCATTCATAGTTTCTCGAAACTATCCAAATATTTCCAACTTATCACAATTTCAATAGGTACGTCATGTCACTCAAATAAACTCTCAAACTCCCAAATAATTCGAAGTTAAAAAATTGTCTCCTCGGATGAATTATCATAAAAATATGTTTCAAGCTGGTGATGACAATCCTTATTTCCTATTCCACCTCTCGAGATTCATCTCAATAAATCCTTCTTCCCTCAAAATTATCGCTTCAACTATGGCCGAAAATGTGCATCCAGCTGTAAGGATTCTCCCACTTCCTGACTGAATTCAATCTTCGCAATTGCTATATCCAATAAATCACAGACACTAATATCGACATAATTGCTAAACCAAATGCTAAGCCGTGTGTTTCTTATCTTAGATGGGGCGAATGTCTTCAAAATGTTTCCTCGACTCAAGAGGGGAGTTCCATCATAATTAACACGTCTAAGCATGTGACAAAAATGACAACTTTGGTAATCAGTAAAATCAGAAAAAAACCAGCCGTGAACAGTTTGAGACGACTTTTTACCCCATACACTGAACTAGAAATGATGTCTTTCCACTTTCCATGTGTATATATAAAGATATACTCCAAGAAATGATCTCTTTTCTTGTGTACATGAAGATATACTTCTCATATCTATAGATCTAGCTATCCTGGTTTCGACAGATGTTTTCTTTTAGCCGGGAAGAAATGAAGAAGATGTTTCCCCTCTGGTTATCTGTGGTGGTGGTACCATACCGCAAGTATTGAGGGTGGCAACTGGCAGCACATGTTTCGAATCTAAATGTCATATCGCTTGAAAAGAAATTACTTGAGAAGAGATATGGGATAAGAAATTTTTCGTATAACTCAATTTCCGTCTCTTATTTTGATTTAATATCGAGATGTGTAGACGATATTCTTCATATTCTTCTCTCCATTTACAAAATCTCAATCTCAATTCATTAAATACGAACGCACACAACATCAGACGGCCGTCTGCAGACATGCTAAGAAAGAATCCGTCCCCAGGTTGTTCGAATGTTGCGACGTCTGTCTCTATGCATATTATCATAGAGAAACAAAGCGTTAGTAGATATCTCATGGTATAGGGCGTTTATGTCGCAACTTTTACTGTTATCTCAAGCCGATTACTGTCGATTATTGTCGTTTTTTACTGTTTTAAACGGGTAAGAGTGTATGTACGGCACAATATGATAGACTACCAGCATTATAAAGCTTCATAGGAAAGAACTACGTGAACTATCAGCTTGAAATAACAGTAAAATTTGCGACATAAACGCCCTATACGATAGGATATCTAGTTATGCTATTGTTTCTCTATTATATCATTATCCTCACGTCTGAATGATGACTGATTTTTTCTCCGTTTGTCTACATACGTCTGTCAGCTACTGTGTGAGTTCGCCTTTACCGTTTTTTTCCAACATCTCTCAATTCAATCAAATCTCTCAATTCAATTCTCTCAACATCAAAAAAATTTCCAGTCTTCTTGAATTTCTTGATATCTTTCAAATATTGTATCGTACGTTGCAGAATCGAATCTAATTTGTTTTCTCTTTGTGAAAGATTAACCGTTATGATAGCCTCAAGACGTCACAATAATATTAATTGGATTATCACTTTACCATAATATAATATGTAGTATTCTTAAGTTTTGTTTTTTTTTTCAAGCATTTGCGATTATTGCAAAATAGTTTAATACTTTCTTTAACATTCTCAAATTTGAATTCTATATTAAGTGCTTGAAGCAGAATAAGTTAACTGCAACTCCTTGTCAACACACAAGGTTTCTTATGTCGGCAGTGCCAAATATTACATAAATAATATTGTTATACTCAAGTTGCAATCATTGTCTATTTGTATTTGTATTGTATACTCTTGTGATTATATTGTAGAAAAATGTATTTGTGATTTTTGGCAATAAATTCAATTCAATTGTAATGTAGACCTATATTGTATTTTGTTGTATTGCAACATGTATGTCTCCTTCTTTCTCTTCCCTTCTTCTTCTTCTTCTCTTCTCTCACTCCAACATTCATCTAACATTTTTGTAAACATAAAAGTGCTTTACATTTTTCCTTGCAAACTCTATCAGTTTAGTACTAAGTACCTATGCCATCGCACAAACCTGGGTTTTGCTGGCTTTGTCAGATAGAAAACAAGTTATTTTCAATTTGAGAGTTATTTGGAATCTTATTATGTATTTCTTGCTTGTCTATTATTCTCATGATTCATAGTTTTCATTGTATTGTTTTCAATTTGACAAAATAGATTTGAGTTGATTTTGATGTATCATTGCAGAATAATCATAATAATTCGATGATAAATTGCAACCAGAATATGTACAAGTTCATAATATTATTATACTTGTATTATTTGATTCTCAATTGATGTCTGATACTTAGAAATACCTTCATCAATCAACAAATAATGGAATGAAACGCGAATAATAAACGTGAAATGTAAACATAACCTATTTTTGGACAATTTCTATCTAAATTTGGTGAAAGGAACAGTTTTGGGCTTTAAGCCTGTTGTTCCTTTCCCAATCATCCATAGTTGAGAATGATATTGTAAACTATGTATCAATGTATAAATAAATGAATAAATCCATAGTTGTGCTGAAGAGTTGTCTGAAGAGTAAGAAACAAAACACACAAAAACTTATTCTGGCAGAAGTAAAGATTCCTCAGATGACAAGAAACGAATTATTTGACCCAGTAGATGACGCAGCCTATCGGACAAAGCCAACAACTAAGTGGAAACGTGTGATTGGTTGCTGAGACTACAAATCCTCCCAGTGGGCGGAGCCAATCTGCTTGATTAACTTGTTGATTTTGTTGACTTGTTGTCTTACTGCGAGGAGATAATGAGCAGTAATTTCATCACTGGACATTGATACGGTTTAAAAAGTCATGCACCATTTATCAACTAATGAAATTCCGAATCGTATGAGCTCAAAACGAACACTATCTTCAATAAACACTGAATTACCAACTTTTTCCCAAACAAGTCAACATTCTTCAAAACCAGAAATTTCAAGGAATTCATTTTCTACATTATATCCTCTATACCTTTCGACTGTCACAACTTGAATGTATGATTCAGAATCTCTATGAAGGTTATTATAACGTCCTATCCTCTAAAATCAGGATTGATATCAGGATTTATATGAAATTATTAACAAATAAGTGGGGGATTCGCTATTTTATTCGTGAGATCCCTTGAGTATATTGATTTATTTATCCATTTATTTATCACATCGTGTACAAATACTTAACATGAGGAAAGGCACAACAGGCTCATGCCCAAAGCTGTCCCATTTCCAATCTATACTACTGTACACTGACCAAATTGAAATGTTGGCTATGTCACTTTCACTTTTCAAAATACAATTTACGCTCTTCAATTCTCAGATAAACGAGCAAATTTTGAATAAAAAAATTTAAAAAATCAAGAACTGTAAGTCAATAATTATTTAAAAAGTCTAATGAAACTAGAAATTTTTGAGCTAAAAACTTCACACTATACAGAAAACTACAGCTGTAGTGTAGCTGTATTGATCAATATTCATTATTCTCTAATGAACTAATTGACATTGAATGAAAAAGACTAAGAAATTCTCTTTTTCATTCAATATGAATAATTACCACAATATCAACTTCTGAACCACACAAAAAGTGGAACTGATTGACATCTCCACTGAAAGTTTACTTGAATATTGAATTCAGGACTGATGTTGTTGAATTCAGGACTGATGTTGTTGAATTCAGGACACCAGTTTGATGTTTCATTCATTGCCATAAAAAGTGGGGTATTTGCCAATTTATGCAACTATCTATTATTTCATGTTACGCCTCAACTCCCAGGTAGGCCTCTACCTGACGGGAACAATGACTCCACGCCTTACTGTTTTGTATAGAGTAATTTATGTGCCACACCAAGCTAGTCAATACTACAGATAAAACAGATACTCGACGCAAAATACATTAACATCCGTTTCAAAAATCATTGAGCCCTGAATTTGCAACTTCCTTTCACAGAATTGCCAATAACCGAGGTGACAATAAACAACAAGTACCCGATTGGAACGTTACTGTTCATGATCGCTAACCACGAGAGTGCAGGTAATAAAATTAGATTTACTGTTACAAAATGTAGCGATAAATGTGAAAGAGAGTCTATCGAACGATATTTGACTTAGTTGAGTGAATTGTGCTACAAATTGTAACTGAGTGAATTGCGCTAGAAATCTGTTGTATCGGGGGCTGGGTATGTCCCTTGCAGTGTCTCAGGACTTGATGGGGCCATTGTGCCATGGTAACAAGTAACAAATGACTCAGGAATGACTAGGCTGAGACTATTACACGTTGCTAGAACGCCTACCAGCAGTATCACCACTTGCATATTGTCACAGGAACGTGGGACCTAGTGCCTTGTTATCGGTGTGTTACTAACGCTGGATGACTCTCGTTTTTCTCCTCGGAACATTTTCACAGTTGGGCGATCTCTATCAACACCACTTCGTTGTTTATTTTCTCGGCTCACCATTGTTTGATGAGGACCATCCCACCTTATAGCGATGCATCATTATTGTTATCAATGATTGATATTGGTGTATCATGTGGAATTATCCGTGTGTCCCGTTGAATGTGCAGGATTTGTCTAGTATCGTAAAACTATATATACACATATTATGACATGATATTATGATGTCTCTATAACATATATATTTTTGGATACAGAAATCATGATCTTCTCTTTCCAGTAGTGATATCGATTTAAACATTTGAACTGTTCAATAAAATTTGGAAATCGGTAGAATAGTTTAGAATAAACAAGAGTTTGTATCACACCATATTATGATGTCTTTATAACATAAATATTTTTGGCTGCAGAAATCATGATTTTTCGTTTTCAGTAGTGATATGGATTTATACATTTGAACTGTTCAATCAAATTTGGGAATCATTAAAATAATTGAGAGTGGACAAGAGGTGACCTTGAGTTTCTTTTACTGACAAAACTTTCGATGTCTCTTTATTTTGAGCCTCTTGATTGTGGTGGGAATCATGATCTTTTGTTTTCAGTAGTGATATTTTATTTATTTTATTTATTTATTTATTTACAATGCAAATAACACTAATGTAATAACATTGAAAGATGAAATAATAAGGTAGTCCTTGTGCTATTTTTATTCCAAATTTATAGGTGACAAAGTCCAAGATAAGGTTAGAATTTCACGTGCAAAATTTTTATAAAATTTTGGTCCAGAATAAACATTAGAATTATAAATTTTGAATTTAGATGGCTCCAATTGCTAAATTAATTAGAAATATTCTACTCAATTACCATTTTTAACGAATAATATTGAGTTATTTAAGAAATTTGGAACTATTCAAGAAACATAAAATGTTTAAATGTAATTTTTAACTTCAATGCATACATTTGAACTGTACAATGAAAATTGGGAATGTGACATTTTTGGGCATGAACCTGTTGAGCATACATTTGAACTTCTTAATAAAAATTGGGAATTAGTGAAATAATTTGGAATGGACAAGAGGTGACCTTGAGTTTATTTTACTAAAAACAATTTTTATGTCTCTTCATTTTGAGCCTATGGCTGTGGAAATCATGTTCTTTTGTTTTCAGTAGTGATATCAATACATACATTGAACTGAACAATAAAAACTTGGAATGTGACATTTTTGGACATAAACCTGTTGAGCGTTTACTCAAGTTACGTCCTGTTTGTAACAAGAAATATTAAACGACATGATCCGCTCATGAGTTGAATATTTATTGAAACAATAGAATACTTGATTTACTCATCAAATACAGCTTATAAAACCTGTAGATGCATATAGTGATTGAAACTACAATATTTAAACTGAGTATTGAGCTCCACTGAATATTTGTGGAGTTCATAGAGTACTCATGCATATTCTGATAACAGTAATAGTTATTTCAACGGAGCATGAAGCTACTATCTTAATACCCGTGGATTATAGTATTCCATTCGACAACTCAACTCTGCTCTTGATATTGTGCTAGTGAAATACTATCGAGGACCTCTCATCTACGACTATTTGTTCTCAGCAAATCTCAACAAAATGTCAACAGAAAATCGAGCTACTTATTGAATTCCTTTCATTTTATTAGTTTATAATATTCCATTCGACAACTTAACTCTGCTCTTATTAATGTGCTACCAAAATATTATCAAGGACTTCTCATCTACAACTATTTGACCTCAACAAAGTTTCAACAGGAAATCGAGCTACTCTTTGAATTTTCGTTGAGTTTATTAGTAATAGTATTCTACTCGACAACTGCACTCTGTCCGTAATAATGTGCTAGCAACATACTATCAAGGACCTCTCATCTACAACTAATTTGTCCCCAACAAATCTCAACAAAATTTCAACAGAAAATCGAGCTACTTATTGAATTCCCTTTCGTTTTATAAGTTTATAATATTCCATTCGACAACTTAAGTCTGCTCTTATCAATGTGCTAGCAACATATTATCGAGGACCTCTCATCTACAACTAATTTGTCCCCAACAAATCTCAACAAAATTTCAACAGAAAATCGAGCTACTCTTTGTATTCCCTTCGAGTTCATCAGTTTATAGTATTCTATTCGACAACTCTGCCCGGTAATAATGTGCTAGCAACACATTATCGAGGACCTCTCATCTACGACAATTTGTCGCCAACAGACAACATGTCCACCTCCATCCACCTCTGTCCACCCACGACTTGAAATACCTCAGTAAGTTATGAAGCGATCTATGATGAACGACGCGAGAAAAGAGCTCGAGACATCCTAGGCGAGAGCAATGAATCAGATAGCAGCAGAAGACGCTGGACTAAGCTGTGGATACTTGGACATTCTCGGTGAGGTGATAGCATCTAGGTTACTTTCTTCTGGAGGAAACAGAGGATTGTGTAGTTCGAGGAAGAAGGCAGGTGAGGTAGTAGAGAGGATGGGGAGGTGAGGGTGCAAATAGAGAGATGGAGAGGGGTTATGAGGTGGAAAGAGTATGTGAACAGGGTGGAGGGGAAGTAAGTATAGGTGAGGTGAAGGTGAAAATGGTTGAGAGTGGGAGAGAGAAGGGTTATAAGGTTGAAAGAGTATGCGAATATGGAGGAGGGGTGGTAAGTAAGGTTAGGAAGGGGAGGTAAGGGCGCAAAAAAGGAGAGGAAATCTGTATGAGGTAGAGAAGTATGATGTAGCTACAGAGTCCAGTCATAGATCACGTATTCTAGAATACACAGTCTAGCTACGGTGATAAATAAATCGTCGAAAGAGAAGAAGTTGCACTCTGTACCCGGCGAAAGCCTCTGCCATTGTTTGATAAAAGAGAGTTATGCCAGTGTCTTTGATAAAGTGTACAAGCCAGTTTCGCTCGCAAAGACACGACCCAGCACTGGACCTAGCAACTTATTGTTTTCCCGTTTTGTTCACTTATTTATATAAAGCCTCTTGTAACAACGCTCTCGCCTACTCGGCTAGTGTCCGCTTAATCTCAACACATTACTTGCGAACACTTCAAGTTTGTTTTGCTAGTCTCTGAATTTGTTGGGGGATGATTTTTTGCTGGAAACGGTATGTTATTGGAGGTCAATATTGATGTATAATTTTGTGTGGGATGAAATTGTGGTAGGAGGTCTCGCTAATCAGAGATTAAGGATGAAGCAGACTACAGTAAACACATAAATAGTACTTGATATTATACTCGATGAACGTTCTCTCAAGTAGAGATAGCGGATGAAACAAACAAAAATCAACACATGAATAATACCTGTCATTATATTCGTAGAACTCTCTTCCATGTCCAGTCTTCGGGTTAACATGATAAGAGTTCAAATTCTGAATGAAACATAACTTCAAATAATCATCACTCCATGAGTTGATATTATTCCGATGAACGTTCTCTCAAGTAGAGATAACAGATGAAACGCACAAAGATCAACACGTAAATAGTACTTGTCCTTAACATTATATTCGTAGAGCTCTCTTCCACGTTCAGTTTCCGGGTGAACATGGTGAGAGTTTAAATTTTGAATGAGGTTCGACTACAAATAATCATCACTCCATTAACAATTTCAAATTGTTTTGATCTGAGAATGAGTGATTATGAGATTTATGGGATATGTGTAGGGTATTGAAATGATCATCTTGATCTCTCAGGAGACAAAATGTACAAGTGGGTATTGGAAATCTTCAAGCTGATTATTATTCTCTTGAAATTATTCACGATCATAGACACAATTATTATCTTGTATTTGTAAACTATAAGCTTCCATGATTTTCCTCTGAAGAATGTGATATGATTCTCCCCTGTAAAAAGTGATAGTTTTGAAATGAGAATATTCAAGATTCGAGCCGCATAAACTGTATTCCAAGTTTGATTGTGCTCATCATACAATTCAAATTGTTTTGATTTCATTTAACAATATGAGAGATGAGTTACAATTCTATCTTGACGTCTCAGGAGACAAATTGGAACAAGTGCAAATTGGATAACTACAATCTGAGTTATTATTCTCTTGGAAATATCCACGATTGCAGTAGCATTATCTTGTAATGACTTGTATTTGAAGGCTATTAGCACAGAATACAGCATATATCATATATTGTATTCTGTGCTAATAGCTTTTGTAATTCTCTTTTGTAGAAAGTGATCTTTCGAGCAGCATTAAAAAATTGAATTTTTTCAGGATTGGAGCCAAAAGAACTATAATTGACCGAGCAAAGTGAGGTCTAAGATTCAAGTCGACGGTTTGGCATTTCTCCTAACGTTTAAATGTTTGGATGTTCAAATGTTTATATGTTTCTATGTTGCGCATTTACGGCGAAACGCGGTAATAAATTTTCATGAAATTTGACAGGTATGTTCCATTTTAATTTGCGCGTCGACGTATATACAAGGTTTTTTTGAAATTTCGCATTTCAAGGATAATATAAAAGGAAGAGGGAGCCTCTTTCATACGCCAATATTACCGTAAAAATCAGACTATAGAATTATCCATCATAAATCAGCTGTCTAGTGGACTATAATACTACCCGTTCAAAAACATCGAACATCTTAAAAATTGTATCTTTCCGTCAACGTTGTAGACAGTTGCAGACCTGATAACAGTGCTCACACTCACATTTCGGGACGACACGTCACTGTACGATATAGGATAGAAAGCTCCATGTTTATTTAGGATTTTTTTCTAGACATTTTTCATTGATAAATCATTTATTAATTTTTGAGGAAACATAACAACAGGTCAATGTAGCTCACTGAGCGCGAGGTCTACTTTTCACAGAACTACTAGTATATTTGTAATTTGATTGTGTTCATCATCCATTTCAAATGGATTTGATCCAAAAAGTAGTGGATATGAGAAAATATTCTTCGTGTTACAGTTATCTTCATTTTTCAGGAGACAAATTGGATAAAGTGCGTATCAGAAAACTAGAAGCTAAGTCGTGATTCTCTTGATTATATTCATGATGAAAGACGCAATTATCTCTTATTGACTTGTAACTGTAGGCCAAAGTAGCATTTTTGATTCTCTCTGTCAAAAAGTAGTCTTCCAAGCCGAGCTTTAAATCATAAATATTCAAGATTCGAGTCCCTTAAACTGTATTTCAAGTTCGATTGGGTTGAATTTCTTAGAAATTACGAACTAGTTCAAAACAGGTCATCCCATCATGTCAAATTCAAATACAATACCAATAAGTGATACAATCTCAAGTTCACGTCTTGTCCACTCTAAATTATTTTACTGATTCCAATTTTTACTTAACACTGTTCAGATGATAACATCGATATCACTACTAAGAACAAATACTACTATACAACAATACAACTATACGACTGCTATATTGAGAACAAAAGATCATGATCTCTACAGCCAAGAAGAATTTGGAGAGACATCAAAATTGGTGTAAGTGATACAAATTCTAGGTCGCCCATTGTCCATTCACAATTATTTTACTGATTCCCCAATTTATGGAACAGTTCAAATGTTTAAATCGATATAACTACTGAAAACAATAGATTATGATCTCTACAGTCAAGAAGAATTTGGAGAGACATCAAAATTGGTGTAATCTGTAAGACGTACAAACTGAAGGTCACCTCTTGTCCATTCCCAATTACTACTAAACATAAAGTTTTTCAACAACCTCCAATACTTTCATCCTGCTTATCAAAGGCAGGTTTGGAGAGGATGTTGGTTGGAGTTATGAGGGGAACTTCGCATGAAGGAGTGAGAGTGAGGGAGGGAAAGAGAGAGTGAATGAGAGAGAGGGGGCCATGTTTCATCCCAGTTGTCTCACCATTTTGTACATGCGAAGCCCATCGCAATGGTTGACTGCTCAAACTGAGGAGATGGTCGAGTCATCAGAGCATGCACCCACCTCCTTGCCGGTATGATAACGCGATTACTCACTGCGGAAGCGATAATTAGAAAAGTTTTCCTTCTGGAGAGTTCGCTACAAACCAAGTATGTAGCTTGTAGCTTGTACCACGAGCAGAATTTGTCGCCCAGAAGCGCAGCGAAGCGAGATAACGCATACCTGTCCCCTCTTCTGCGTACCAGCTTCTGTTATAAGTCTCCTACAATCATTTCGAGCCAGCTTGATTGAAATTTGGATTCAGTATCCAAGTCAGCTGCTTGTACTCCATACCAGCTTCTGTTATAAGTCTCCTACAATCATTTCGAGCCGGCTTGATTGAAATTTGGATTCAGTATCCAAGTCAGCTGCTTGTTTCCATGAAGATACGTCGAGTGTTGGTGAATGGAGAGTGTAAAGCTAGCTACGCACACATAGATTTTTGGACGCACGTTTTTTTGCCGTCCTTTGCCGTCCTTATAAATTCAATTAGATTAATATCAAATGTTATGGAGAGCGAGCGATGGAGAAGGGGCAAGATAGAGAGAATTACAAAAAAATCTGATGTGGCGCACTCACACAACTTTCCTTGCCGTTATGAAAATTAATCACCTGACGCTAGTGTTCACGCGCATCTCAAGTCTACTATTCAAAGATCTGGGCCAGCTGGTGACAGGACAATAACGCTGGAAACACACGAGGTCTGCTAGCTCTTCATAGTGAATGATTTAATAAAATCAACAGTTGCCAACAGTTTGCAATAATTGAATAATCACATTTTCTCGCATTTCAAGCTTATTTATTTTTCAATTCTAGGTGAAAATGTTACTGAACATTAATTGTAGTGATTCTCATGCTCAATCTATTCCACTCGAATTTTCTTGTTTAAATTGTATCTGAAGTTGATAACTGAGAATCTAAAATCAAACTTTGCATGGATGGTGCAGTGCTCCTGAAATATTTACAGATATGGGACTTGTAGCAGTCGATATAGCTCATCAATGACTTCTCTAGTTATGAATTTGATCAAAATCGTTGGAGCCGTTTTCGAGAAAATCGGGAAAAACTCTGTTTTTGACAACATTTTCGCCATTTTAGCCGCCATCTTGAATTGCATTTGATCGAGAATGTTCGTGTCGGATCCTTATAGTATAAGGACCATAAGTTTCAAATTTCAAGTCACTCTGTCAATTGGGAGATGAGATATCGTGTACACACACACACACACACACACACACACACACACACACACACATACAGACCAATACTCAAAAACCACTTTTTTGTACTCAGGAGACCTTGAAACGTATGGAAATTTAGAAATTGGGGTACCTTGATTTTCTTTGGAAAGCAATACTTCCCTTACCTATGGTAATAGGGCAAGGGGAGTAAAAAAATAGCATGGTCTGTAGAGCACTAACAATACCTATGAGTCATCATGATTTTGATATTGAGATCTCTAAAATTAAACAGATAGCTGTCACAAATGGGTATGAAGAAAGTATGGTGGATAGATTATTGAGTAAAATTAACAGACAAATTTCAATCAATTCTAGCTTTGTAAGCTCAAACTGTGAGAAGAAGACTCGGATAACAATTCCATATTTAGGCCTTGTATCTCATAAGATAGGTAGGAAATTGAGGAGGAATGGATTTCATGTTGCTTTCAAGACTAAACCGATTGTAAATAGTCTATTTAGCTGGAGTAGAGACGAAATTGATATTTGGGATAAAAGTGGGGTGTACAAACTTAAATGTGGTTATTGTGATGCTTGTTATGTGGGTCAAACTGGTAGAAGTTTCAAAAGAATCTAACTTACATTTGATAACAAAAATAATAACAAGTTCACAGTTGAGGAAAATGTTGAGTTTCTGCATGTTAATAACAAAGGCAGATCTTTGAATATTCTAGAGGCTTTAGAAATAACAAGAGTAATTAAGGTAAATTCCTAGTATAGTTTGAATGACCAGATTCATAGCCATCTCTAATACGAGGCCGTGGCCTACGATATTGCAACGTCGCAGTGTAGGCCTAGAATCTAAACATGATTGATGTAAAAGATCAGCTGGTATTTTTCACCAATCATTTATTAGATTCTAGGCCTAAACTGTGATGTTGCAATAACGTGGGCCACGGCCTTGTATTAGAGGTGGCTATGCCAGATTAATTTCAGCCAATACAACACTACGAATTTAGTTTTATCATAACATTGTAAGCATACATTAGTCAATAGTTTTTCCATTTACATATTTGTTTTATTATCTTTCACACTTGTTCACTTGGTTCTCATTCCGCACTAAAAGTAAATTTTATCATGACGAGTCTGTTGCTCAAGCCGCCATTTTGTGACATCGTTGAGTGGGAGGAGACTGTCTAGCTGGGCCAATGGCAGGCGTTCATGCCCTTGACCAATAGCAGTACTCGCCTACTATAGTGAGGTCCACGTTATAATGGCAGTGGATAAAGATAGAAGAATAGCGATGCCGATTCTCTGCATTAACTAATTATATTTCTACACTGTGAAAAACATATATTTGTATCATTGTGGACCTAGAAAAGGATAGTACCACCGGCTTTGTCAAATGATAGACAATGATAGCCAAACCAAAGTAGATCAAATACTGTCATTATAACGTGGACCACACTATAGTACAAATTCTGCTGCTCTTGTATTTAGTTTTAGTTTATCAGAGATTGACAATGGTGTAATAACCAAAACCGGTCTTTCTAAGTATCAATGAATCTGTGGTTTTTTGACAATTTCTTAGTCTTTTCCATTCAACAGAAAATAAATACTGATTACTGAGGTATTAAACATTGTGAGATATTTTAAGTCTTGTAAAGAATTCATATGTGAATGCATTTGAAATTGATTTAGATCATCTCAGGGGATCAAGAAAGTGAGATGGATGTACTTTGTGGCGATGTCCACCCAGACATTAAATACAGCACCTCAACAGAAGGCTATTTTTGTGAATTCAACCCAGCAATCATCATAATACCTCATTATTTTGATTCGAGGATCAAAATCAAGATTGTATGTGAAATGAATAATCATTTAGACTGCACTAAATTGTGACTATTCCAATGCTCGATCCTAGAGTCCACAAGAATGACACCTGCCTCACATTCAGTTCAGAGTTGTTGACAACTGAGTTTCAATAGATTATTAGTACTTTTGACACGTACAACTGAATGTGGAAGCTTGTTCGAAGAAAGATGAGATCAGACGGATCAATTACCTTGAGCGAAGGAGTTGAAATGTTATAAAATTCGTAGCAGTCATATTCATTAATAGCCTGAATGTACACATCCTACTGATTATAAGTATGGAAAACATAGCGGGAATGATATGAATACAAATGAAGTCGACTCCGGAATAATGGGGCAATTTCCGATTATTATACTACAAACCAGTTTGGCAAGGATGTGTTGGAAGCTCATCACACATGCATGATCATGTATGTGTGTGTGTGTATGTGTGAGTGGTACCATCTTACCATCTATCAATAGCTCCAAGACATATAATTATATATTAGGGACTCTCCATTCTTGAAATGCGGTATCAAGGTTATGAAGCAAACTTAAACTAAAGATACTCACTTTTCATCAAATAAAATAATCGTTAAGGAAGCAATCACATTACAACTGCTACTGTATTCAGCAATCTCACTGCGTTAATATTTGACTCCAACACCCTTCTAGACTACAGGTGAGGCTTCCAAGTTACGAGCATCTGTTTTTAAGGAGATAATTGATTGTATTCATACTCTGAAACCAATCCGATGTTCTTCGTGATCTGTAGAGAGTCTCATCAAACAATATCAGATCTATGAACGAGAAGAGTGGATCTCCCAGAGTCAAGTCTTGCATTATTTCAAAAATAGAAATTATCCCGACTTGGTTTGATGATGATGACAAAGATGATGATGATGATGATGAAGGTGACTTGGATTATGAGTGATGTCATAGAAATTCAATATCAATTCTTTTAACAATCGTCAATTTAATGACCGAGCGAAGTGAGGTCTAAGATTCAAGTCAAACGGTTGGCATTTCTCTTAATGTTTAAATGTTTATATGTTGCGCATTTACGGTGAAACGCGGTAATAAATGTTCATGAAATTTGACAGGTATGTTCCTTTTTACTTTCCTTGCCCTATTACCATAGGTAAGGAAAGTATTGCTTTCCAAAAAAAATTAAGGTACCCCAATTTCTATATTTCTATACGTTTCAAGGTCCCCTGAGTCCAAAAAAGTGGTTTTTGGGCATTGGTCTGTATGTGTGTGTGTGTGTATGGGGGTATGTGTGTCTGTGTACACGATATCTCATCTCCCAATTGACGGAGTGACTTGAAATTTGAAACTTATGGTCCTTACACTATAAGGATCCGACAAGAACATTCTCGATCAAATGCAATTCAAGATGGCGGCTGAAATGGCGAAAATGTTGTCAAAAACAGGTTTTTTCGCGATTTTCTCGAAAACGGCTCCAACGATATTGATCAAAATCATAACTAGGAAAGTCATTGATGAGCTTCATCAACTGCCACAAGTCCCATATCTGTAAAACTTTCAGGAGCACTGCACCATCTATGCAAAGTTTGATTTTAGATTCCCAATTATCAGGCTTCAGATACAAATAAACAAAAAACTTCAAGTGGATAAGATTGAGCTTAAAAATCTCTACAATTAACGTTTAGTAACATTTTCACCTAGAAATGAAAAATAAATAAGCTCGAAATTCGAGAAAATGTTATTCAGTTGCAAACTGTTGGCAACAGTTGATTCTATTGAATCATTCACTATGAAGAGATAGCAGACCTCGTGTGTCTCCAGCGTTATTGTCCTGTCACCAACTGGCTCTGATCTTTGAATAGTAGACTTGAGATGCGCGGGAACACTAGCGTCAGGTTGTTTTTTTTCATAACGGCAAGGAAAATTGTGTGAGTGCCCTACACCAGATTTTTATATCTATAATTTTTCTCAGAAACAGTAAGATACAGATATGATGAGCAGAGTTAGAGCAGACCTTGATGAGCAGAGCATTAATAACATCAGCTGATAGAAAACGAAATGCGCATGTTTTTTAGTAGTGCATGAGTCTGTGCACACGTTAACACAGTTATCATTACATAATCCTATACTATTGAACAAGAAATTTCTGTTTATATGTTTAGATGTTTATATGTTTATACATCTGTATGTGACGGGGTCACAAAAACAGCTCTAACGATTCTCACGAAATTTGGAACAAAGTAGGTTTATGATATGAAGATTCGATTGCACTAGGTCTCAACCCTGGAATAACTCGCTGAAGGACATTAAAAGGATATGTCATTGGAAAAACAGCTGGAATTTTGTCGTCTGTCGACACCGTAATGGGAGTGAGTGAGTGAGTGCATGTGTGGGTTATTCCTCAGCTGATCTCACGAGAAAAATAATCCAGCAAGAAAAACTCTTTTTTTTTAGAAAACTTCACAAAGTCCAAAATAGTAACTACATACTGTTAGTGTAGATAGTACATAGTATTTTAACAAATATTGTAGCAAACATAGTATATAATTCCAACTGGATTTCATAGTATATCTATCTGTAAATGATGTTGTGTTTACTTTTTGAAATGTGAATGAATTGTTATTTTGATGAGTGATAGTAGCTTAACCTAGATTTTGATTTGGACTGTAGTGTAAATTTGAAAAGGGACAGTTTTGGGCATAAGCCTGTTGTGTCTCCTCATATAACTATAATAGTTATTTGTGCAACTAGTGCGCAAAGTGACAGTTTGCTGCAACGAAAGAAACGTTTACTTGAGGAATTGTTTCTTGAGTGCAGCAAACGAACTTTGCGCACGTATTTCACATTAAATTTTTCCTACAGTTACCATTGAATATGAGAAGTGGTTGATGATGGGTAAAATGATGGCTGAAATCCATCAAATGTTTGTCTGTATAAATTAATAACAACTTTAATTTATTTTAAACTTGATAATTCAATTGAAAATTAATAATCGATAATTCATTCAAATTAAAAATTCAATTAATTTGAAAATTTGAATAAATTTTAATTTCAAAAAATTGAACCGGCTGCTGTGTAACCGGGCCTTAGTATTAAGAGTGCGCAAAGTAATACTTTGCGCACTAGAGCGGAAAAGTGATTCTTTGCGTTCTGTAATCAGTGCAGCAATGGCCACTTTCCAACGTACCTGTAGAAAAAATAATTGTACAACTGAGAAGATGAATAAATAAATATAAACTATAAATTCAATCTTTTGCTACAAATCTCCTATGCTTTTACACTCCAGAGCGAAGCTCGATCCCCAGATATTACAGAATTTGGAGGATGCAAAATACTCAAGTACTCTGAACAGCTATTCACATCAGTTAGAGTGTTATCATGTCACCTTGAGCACTGAACATTGGCACGCGTTTTTATTGTCACAACGTTCTCAGTCAAAGTTGCACGTCGTGAGAGTTTCATCAACTTTTGGCACCTTATAAGTGGAGCGATTCGCACGAAACGTGCTGTGAATCTGGCGCCTAAGCTCTCTCACTCTCATAATTTCTCTCTCTCTCTCTCTCTCTCTTACACACTCACGTTCTCTCCTTCACACACACACTCCCTCTCTGTCTCAAACTCTCACAAACACACCAATACTCTCACTCAATTTTTCACACATAGGTTCTCTCCTTCTCACACACACTTTCACTATCTCTCACACTCTATCTCACACACACGTTCTCTCCTTCTCATACACACTCCCTCATTTCCACTCACTCTCTCTCTTTCTCTCCCAATCACTCACAAATACACCAATACTCTCTCTCTCTCAATTACTCACAAATACACCTATACTCTCTATCAATCACTCACAAATACACCAATACTCTCTCTCTCTCTCTCAATTACTCACAAATACACCAATACTCTCTCTCTCAATCACTCACAAATACACCAATACTCTCTCTCTCAATCACTCACAAATACACCAATACTCTCTCTCTCTCAATCACTCACAAATACACCAATACTCTCTCTCTCTCTCTCAATCACTCACAAATACACCAATACTCTCTCTCTCTCACACGCTCTCTTGGTGAGATAAGAGTTATGAAAGCAGCTTGACGCGTCTCGTTTCGGCTCCTCAAAACTATTGTCGTTTCAGTCGGTTTTTCTCATTGAATCAGCGTGATTCTTTCATATATAGTGTGTGAAAGTGTTATCAAGTTCATCACCGAATCTTGTTGCGATCCACCTCATATATTTTGCGCAATTGAGAAACTTTCAAATTAAAGTAACATGTTTCCATCGCCAAAAGCTCTACGAAGCGGTTCTAAGGCGCAGGCTTCGATAGATAAGGCTGCTGCAGGAGATAAGCGCCCAGCCGTGCCAGTAAATCAACGGTCGAATTCGGCCCCCTCTGCCTCTTCGTCCAAAGGTGGAAGCGATACGGTGGTGGGGGGAGGAGCGGCTCGAGAGAAATTCTCGGCATTCCTCTCCGATGACGAGTTCCTGACCAGGCTAGCAGATAGAGTTGCCGATAATCTATTCGATCGACTGGCAGATACCATCTCCGCGCGCTTTATCCAAGCGTTTGAACCGCGACTGTCGGCGTTGGAGGCGAGAGTGGAGTCTCTTGCGGCTGAGGTTATCGCCGTTCGCGAGGACGCGAGGGCCCGTCAGGTGCTGCTCGAAAACAAGATCGATGACCAGGAGCAGTACCAGCGGCGCAACAATGTGCGAATTTTTGGCGTGGAGGAGGTGAGGGGTGAGGACGTGACAGCCATCGTGACTGAAATATGTCGCGACAAGCTCAACGTGAATATAGACCCTGCACTGATTGACCGATGCCATCGCTCCGGCCGTGTTGTTGATCCAAGGCCCGGCGAGCCGCGACCTAGGCCGCGTCCGATACTGGTAAAGTTTATCAGTTATCGGACAAAACGTGCCGTTCTCTCCGTGCGGCGGCAGCTGAAGGGGTCCTCGATCACCATCCGTGAGGACCTCACTCGGAAGCGGAACAGCTTCTATCGCGAGGTGGCTGCTCGTGTGGGCCAAGCAAACGCCTGGACTGTTGATGGTACGGTAAAGTGGAGGGAGGGGGATAGAATTATGTTTCGGAGAAATTTCTGATAAATTTAGTGGAAGCTGAACTATGAAATTGAATTTAGAAATCGTAGTATCTATGTTCTGTGAAAGACTTATCATTGGTTTATTATTATTTGATTCTTTTTCCATTTTTCACTAATTTTTTAAAATATTTTTATTTATTACTTTTCTTTGTTCTCCTTATTAATTTTATATTTTTCTGAAATTTTAAATTTCTTGATATCATATAAAATGTTGATATTTTTGTGAGTTTTGCACTATCGAGTAAAAATAATTTGTTCTGTCTTATAATAAGACAGAACACATTTACAAGACGGAACACAGTTTATCAGATCAAAGTTGGGTTTGTTCGCCATAATGAAATACTTTGTTTGCCATAATACTGTACGATTTAATGATTGATAATTATTTTTCTAAAACACAAGAATAGGTAGATAGTAATCTGTCTACAATTTTCTTACAACTTAGATGATATACTCTTATAGCCTAAAATAATTACAGATTCTATCTGATTTATCTTTCATGTGGTTTATCTTCCCACTATTATTCATTACTTTTCTGCTCTCACTTATCAATATATTATTGGATCTCTCTCCTTTTCTCCTTCTCTCTCTCTCACACTACATTTTCATATTTTTTCTGGTCCCAATCTATTCTATTTACCTGAGGATTGTCGTGATTGCTCTTATCTGTTATCTGTAATAGTGGACTCGGTTCACACTATCTTTTATTCCGTTTGACTCTCGCATTGATCGACATCCTACAGTCTTCTAGTTTACTGTGTATCTAATCTTGAACTGAAATACTTTTGATCTGTCATTCGTTTTCTCTTTCACAATTATTATCACAAAAACCGAATTAGAACCTCAATTTTATCTTTTAGGAGCCGAACAGCTCAAGCCTGTAGCTAGCGTTCCGACTCATTGCTTACTGCTGTACATTACTTTGTTTTATCTCTCCATTTTAATATAGCGTTATCTTATTGTTCATAGCGCTCGACTTCTTCACTTGATTATTTT
This sequence comes from Nilaparvata lugens, assembly GCF_014356525.2. Classification (NCBI taxonomy): domain Eukaryota; kingdom Metazoa; phylum Arthropoda; class Insecta; order Hemiptera; family Delphacidae; genus Nilaparvata; species Nilaparvata lugens. The sequence continues at coordinate 58,791,656 of NC_052510.1, read as the reverse complement.
CTTCTTCTATCTCTTATGATTTCTATATTTCTTCTATCATTTCCTTCCTTGTGTGTGTGTGTCAGTATGAATGTGGTAAGTGTCTTTTTTGTAGCTTCTCATTGTTTCGCCGATTCACCCCCCTCTTCTGCCTTGCTGCTTCGTCGCAGCCACCTTGTCTATACAGCAGGATGACGGCGCGGCCGCGCTGAGTGTCGGCGATTCCCTCAAGCGGGCATTCTCTCCTTTCCCGGATCGACTTAAGATCGCTCATGTTAATGCGCAATCCCTTCTCTGTCATATAGATGAATTTAGGCACACTTTCGAGGGCAAAGATTGTGACATCATTCTTGTATCCGAGACCTGGCTGAAACCGACAATCCCTAATCGACTTGTTGCACTCGAGGATTATTTTCTCATTCGGAATGACCGGTTACACAAGAATGGGGGAGGGGTTGCCGCGTTTGTCAAGCGTTCTCTGCTGCCTGTTCATAAGTTTTCCTCTGATACCTCCCGTGCAGCTAGACCTGAATATATGTTTATTGAGGTTAAGTGTAACGGAGTTAAAATGTTAATAGCAGTTTGCTACAGGCCGCCTCATATTGGGTATATGTCAGAATTTGAGGAAGCACTACTTGAGCTGATGGTGCCCTATGAACATGTGGCTATCATGGGTGACTTCAATACTGACTTACTTGGACCTGATACTCATGACAAAATACAACTGACCACTATGTTTTTTGCGAATGGTATGACCTTGCTGCCTCTCCAAGCTACGCACCATACATCCACTTCGGACACATTGCTTGATCTTATTGCAGTTGCCGATGTGAGAGCTGCTGTGTGCCATGGGCAGATCCCCTTTCCAGGCCTTTCTGCACATGATATGATATTTCTAGTTTATAATATTAAGAGGCCCAAACCCAAACCTAAAATAATCACTTACAGAGATTATAAGAATATCAACTACCACAATTTGTTCAATGATGCAATTAATCTAGACTGGCTGCACATATTCCATACTAACGATGTTAATGTTATGTTGGACATTCTAAATCACAATATAATCTCTCTTTTTGAAAAGCATGCTCCTTTAAAAAATCGCAGAGTAACCAGGGATCCTGCTCCATGGCTCACAGATGAGATACGCCAGCTAATGAGGGATCGAGATTATTGGTGCAAAAAAGCAAGAGAGTCAAAAAGTCCCAATGACTTCAATCATTATAAGCGGTTGAGAAACTCTTGCAAGCAAACAATTAGAAATGCTAAAGCTACATTCTACCGAAACTTGATCTCCTCAAAACGATCATCAACTTCATCTCTATGGCGTACTCTAAGGGAGATTGGGGCTGGCAAGGAGAGGCAGGTACCGACTGTTGCTCACTCGCTGGATGATCTCAATGATTTCTTCACTGACATCCCTGTAAGTTTGGACCAAGCTCGTGCCCACTTCGATTCTCTGCCTGATTTTCATCCCAATGAAGACTTCTACTTCTCCAATGTCACCGAGCAGGAAGTCTTTTTTGCTGTTCATAGAGTGAAGAGTAATGCTGTTGGTGCAGACGGTATCCCAATCAAATTTATAAAAATTATCCTCCCTCTCATCCTTCCTTTCCTCACTCATTTGATCAATACCTCACTTTTAACGTCCGTTTTTCCCAATGACTGGAAGTCATCCATAGTGATTCCCTTGAACAAGATCCCTAATCCTCTCTCTCCATCTGATTACAGGCCTATTAGCTTACTGTCCGTCATGTCTAAGGTTCTGGAAATTATTGTACACTCCCAATTAAGCACTTTCATCCATGGTTCTGGATTGATTGGTGACTTTCAGTCAGGGTTCCGTGGCGGTCATAGCACCGCCTCTGCGCTCCTGAGAGTCACTGACGACATCCGTAGAGCCATGGATAGTAGAGAGTTAACAGTTCTAGTCCTAATAGATTTAAGCAAGGCATTCGATAGCATTTTCCATCCTACTTTACTATATAAACTCAGAAACTTAGGTTTTTCCAACTCCACTGTGGCATGGGTAAGGTCCTATCTTCAGGGTCGGCGTCAGCGTGTGAGAGTTGGGGATGCCTCTTCACGGTGGCGTGAAGTGAACAGAGGAGTTCCTCAGGGTTCGGTATTGGGTCCTCTGCTGTTCAGCATCTACATAAATGACGTGACAAGCACTCTACTTACGACCAGACATCACCTGTATGCCGACGACTTACAAATATACCGGCACTGTAAGAAAAATGACTTTGAGGTCACAGTTGATGAAGTCAATGCTGACTTGACTCGTTTGGTACGATGGACTGAGAATAATGGACTGAAAATTAACGAGAATAAATCAAAATCAATAGTAATAGGTTACTCAAGACTTTTAAACACACTTGACATAACTAACGGACCATATATAAAATTGAATAACATACAATTGCAATACAGCTCTGACGTGAAAAATTTAGGACTGACAATGACAAGGACTCTTGACTGGACCAGCCATGTGACTCAGACTTGTAACAGGGTCATTGGGGGGATCATGACGTTGAAGAGGATCTCTGACTTCATTCCCTTTTCAACGAAGGTTATGTTGGTTAAGACTCTGATTTTCCCGATCTTCAACTACTGTGACATTGTGACTCTTGACATGACAGTTCAACTTCTGCAGAGGATGCAGCGTGCACATAATTACTGTGTTCGCTTTATCTTCAACCTGAGACGTGACGACCATGTAACTGAATACTTCAACAGACTTGAACTCATGAAGCTGCGTGAGAGTAGATCATATCATGCTTTGTGCTTCCTCTATAAGATATTGAAAACTAAAACCCCTAAGTATCTGGCTGTAGAGTACCGTTACTTGAGTGATTTTGGTCGTGGTGGAACGCGGCATGGATCCCATCTGCTGGCTGTCCCAACACATAGGACTGTTATGTACAACAAGTCGTTTCTTGTGACAGCCTGTAGTTTGTGGAATTCTCTACCTGCTGAGCTAAGGCTTGTTGAGGGACATCGTCGGTTCGGCGCGGCTGTCTTGCGGTGGATCAGAGGTGGTGGACTCGGCTGGAATGTTAACTGAATCTTAACGTAAGTGTGTGTGTGTGTGGTGTGTGTGTGTGTGTGTGTGTGTGGTGTGTGTGTGTGTGGTGTGTGTGTGTGTGTGTCTTTTCTTCCCTCTTTATCTATTCCTTTCCTCTCTTTCTATCGAAATGGTCTATGGATTTTGAACTGACTCTTATACCGTTTTCATTTTTCTCTTTTTTATTATTGTATTTTTTCCACTGACTAAAATTCGAAAGAAAAAATTTTTTTTTTCTCTTTCCTTAACTTGATATTTGAAAGTATTATTATTATTGTAAAATTAGTTTGTTTTCATAGTCTTATAATCTTTGTTGTACAGTGTTTTAGTTTTACTTAGAATTGTATTGGAGGGTTAAGTGTAAGAGAGGGCCGGCTGCGCCCTAACTTCGCCCTCCCAGGTTTTTTAATAAAGGCAGCAAATCAATCAATCAATCAATCAATCTCTCTTACTCCCTTTCTCTTTGGTAGAGAAATAGTGGAAAGGATATTTTTAATATTCTTTCCGAAGAATGGACATTGATATGTCCAAAGCTCCGCCAATTTATGTAGATGCATAACAATATAATTATCCATAGTTATTATATTAAAAATTGCTTTTTCATATCATATACAGTTCAATAATTGTTTTCTTAGTCTATATTATGTAAATTCATCTATAATTTTGCTGTATTGTAAGCTATTGTATATAAGTGTATAAGCCAGTATATATTGTAATCTAAATAAATAAAGTAGTAATCTATATCTCTGTAGTTCTCTCTCCCTCAAACACTCACAAACACCCCAATACTCTTACTCTCTTTCACACACAAACGTTCTATCCTTTTGACACACACTCTTACTCACTCTCTCTCACACATTTTCTCTCACTCTCACTTTCTCTAATATCTGTAGTTCTCTCTCCCTCAAACACTCACAAACACCCCAATACTCACACTCTCTTTCACACACAAACGTTCTATCCTTTTGACACACACACTCACTCTCTGTCATACATTTTCTCTCACTCACTCTCTCTCTCCCACTCTCTCTCTCACTCTCTCTCTCTCTCTCTCTCTCTCTCTATTTCTCTCTCTCTGCCTTTCTCTCCTCGCCGAATTGAATTGCATCTGGAAACTGCTCATTTCTGTCACATCCAATGCGCGCGTCATTATTACTGTATCGCTTCACGCCGCCGACGCTTCTATAGCGTTGACAAAAGTAGCTCACGTAATTGGCAACGCAGCTTTGGCTCTGCTGCCGCTGTGTGTGAAAACACAAGCGGGCGTCTCTGCGCCTCTCCAGTCTCCAGCATATAGGCGTCGGTCCTCCAGCCCGCCTGGGTCTCCTGCTTTAGCATGCTGTTTCGGAGGCAGCGTTGCGTAAACAATCGCTGTTGTCATGGCAACCGATTCGCCTTCGCGCCTTGCCTCCTTTGTCTTTGCAAGACCCCCACCCCCAACCACCACATTGCCAGATAACCGATTAACAAATATCGACTAATTGAGAGCGAATGTCTGGTATATGAGAGACAATATGGAGCAATTTACACAGAAATGGTGAAGCGTATTGTAACGTTCCTTGGGGGGTTCCTGGTTTTTTGACTTGAATAATGCCCCAGACGGAGACGTCACACAGGTATAAAATCTTACACTGAACCCACGGTGTTGTAATCTCAAATTTATGAGTATGTGGATGAATTCTACAGAACACCAGACTGAGAGATTCAATATAAGATTAAATTTAATAGTCCAAATCTTCCTAGCCTCTGACAATAATAATATCTTCTATTTTAACATATAGTCTCCACTTCACCACACACACGCTCACAACTAGTCGAAACAAAAAATCACGAATAAATTCCTCACAAAACTGCCGTAAGTCTCACCAATACTACCTTATCAAATACATTCTATTCCTTATATTAATTTTATTTCATGGTCTCAATAATTTTAAGATGTCACAGTATGTAGACTAATGTAATGTCTTCAATAAGAAAGTCTTCGGGAGATTTATTGCAGTTTTGTTTCGAATTCATTAATGATTGTAAATATGGACTTGTTGAGAGCGAATGTCTGGTAAAGGGGTGTTTGCAATGGGGAAATATGAGACAATTTACACAGAAATGATGAAGATCATGCGATTTTATTGATGGAATGTCTTCAATAAGGTAGTTTTCGTGAGATTATTGCGGTTTAAGGGAGAATTAATATGTAATTTCAAATATCGACTAGTTGAGAGAGGATGTTTGCAACGGAAAGAATGAGGCAATTCACACAGATCTTTGAAGATGAGACAATATGTAGCAATTTACACAGACATGATGAAGCTTTTTTGATCTTACTGATGTAATGTCCCCATTAAGGGAGTATTCGTGAAATCCATTGCAGTTTTGTGAAGAACTCAATGTTATTGTAAATATCGTCTGGTCGAGAGAGATTGACTGGCTTAGGGGTATTTGAAGAGATACTATATGTAGCAATTTACACGGAAATTATAAAGCTAATGTGATATTTCTGATGTAATGTCTCCAATAAGGTTGTATTAGTGTGATTTATTGCAGTTTTGTGAAGAATTAATTTGTGATTTCGAATATCTACCAGTTGAGAGCAAGTGTCTGGTATAAGGTTCTTTGAAAAGGGGCCAGTATGTAACAAGTTACACAGAAATGATAAAGCTCATCTAATGTTGAAGAAGTAATATATTTAATAAGGTGATATTCGTGAGATTTATTGCAGTTTTGTGAGGAATTCATTAGTGATTGTAAATATCGACTAGTAGAGAGAGAGAGTTACTGGTATATGGGTGTTTGCAAAGGAGACAATATGTAGCTATTCACACAGAAATGATAAAGCTCATGTGATATTACTGATGTAATTAGGTAGTATTTCTGAGATATATTGCATTTTTGTTAAGAATTCATTTCTGATTGTAAATATCGACTATTGAGAGCGAAAGTCTGGTATATGGGTCTTTGAAAGGACACAATATGAAGCAATCTACACAGAAATGATAAAGCTCATGTGATTTTACTGATGTAATGAGGTAGTACTTGAGAGATTTATTGCAGTTTTGTGTATAATTTATTTGTGACTGTAAAAATAGACTAGTTGAGAGCAAGAGTCTGGTTTAGGAGTCTTTGAAAAGGAGGCAATATGTAGCAGTTCCCATAGAGATGATGAAGCTCATGTGATGTTGCTGATTAAATGTTTTTAATAAGGTAGTATTCGTGAGATTTATTGCATCTTTGTGAAGAATTCATTTGTGATTGTAAATATCGACTAGTTGAGAGCGAATGTCTGGTTAAGGCTAATTTGGATAGGAGACAATTTGTAGCAATTTACACAGAAATGATGAAGCTCATGTGATTTTATTGATTTTATGTCTCTAATGAGGTAGTTTTCGTGAGATTCGTTGCATTTTAGTAAAGAATTCGTTTGTGATTTCAAATATCGACTAGTTGAGAGGGAATGTCAGTTATATGGGTCTTTGAAAAGGACACAATATTTAGCTATTTACACAGAAATGATAGATCTCTTGTGATTTTACTGATGTAATGAGTTAGTATTTCTGAGATTCATTGCATTTTTGTGAAGAATTCATTTCTGATTGTAAATATCGACTAAAGTGCGAGATGAATTACTTTTAACATGAAGAGGAGAAACCCATTTCTCCCTCCACAGTTTGTAGCATAGACACAGACGGACATCTTGCGCACAATTGGATGCCCCGTGTCATTTTGCTTCAAGTTCTTGTGATGAAAACATCTCTGTAACATACACAGTCCAATATACCTGCTGACCAATACACACTACTTGGAACATTGCCAGCAATAGATGGAGGGGAGTGTTACCGGGTCGCGTTACAAAGCTCTTTCACTCAGACATAAAAGAAGGAGAATGCTGCTAGGTAGTGGGAGTGATTAGTGGAGGATAGAGCATCGGACCTCTCCGTCTTCCAGAAAGAGCCATGTTAAAAGTAATTTATCTCGCACTTTAGTTGAGAGCGAAAGTCTGGTATATGAGTCTTTGAAAGGACACAATATGAAGCAATTTACACAGAAATGGTGAAGTTCATTTGATTTTACTGATTTTATGCCTCTAATAAGGTAATATTAGTGAGATTCATTGCAGTTTTGTTTTCATTTCGATGCAATATCTGTAAAAATGTAGTATTCCTGAGATTTATTGCAGTTTTGTGAAAAATTCATTTGTTATTGTAGTTGAATTGAATGCATGGATAGATTTATATACTTATGCTATTGCGAAACACTCGGTTATCAAGCTAGCGAGACAGACATTCATTATAATAATTGGAAATGATAATGCATTGGAGATGCATTCTGTACTGTTCAATTGTCAAATTGAAGATTAAAAACAAATTGTTATGACTCATACTTAGCTAAATACTAGAAACAAATGCATGAACTGTTCTGCCCGGAATTTTCAAATCCATTGTGATTATTTGATCAGAATTATTCAACTAGAATAATACGGAGCAATTTGATTTTTATCATGTGATGGTAAAATTACATTCATCATAATCTATACAATATGTGAACAAATTATTATTCCGCACATATTGTCCCATAATTATCCGCGAGGATTTGAATATAAATCAGCGGGAATATTGACCAGCTTTGATGTGGAACCTGGAAACCATGAAACTAAATCACATATCTCATATAGAATGGAATAGGTTTATCTCGGTCATTTATTCTATCCATCTTTTGATGAGAATATTATATATTTTCTGAAACTCTACTCTATTGGTTGATCGTTTTGCTACAATCAGAATTCGTTTGACGAAGGATTATCGAATTATTAATTGAGTATGGTCATAAACCATTCAAATATTCATCATAAACCACATAATCGTTCCCGTTTCCCAAATGCTGAAACATGCTTCAATTTTCGAATTTCGAATCACACCCCTTTCCACAAAATCTCACTTTATCATATCTATTACAATAAATCCTATCCTTGATGTGTCAATTTATGTAATATTCAGAGCGAAATTCTATAAATAGTTTATCTATGTTTGATCATATAACTATGTGCTTCAAGGAACCATCTTTATTGATTGATAAATTATTCATATACACGTTTGAGATGAAAGAACAAACATTGTTGATATCAAATACTAATACCGTATATTGAAATAGATCCTTGTACACCCGAATTGTGTGAAAGCTTGGGAAGGCTAAAATTTACTGTGAATTCATATACTGTACTGTTATTTAATCCGCACCTTCAACAATCATTTCGGAATTTGCATACATAAAAAAAATTTAAAAATTTCTTCAACCCTTATAGGCTACTTTATTCAAATTAATTGAAACAATATAAAGCTTGAAGTACCCTTTTATTAGAACATTTTAAAAACTTTAAAACATTTTAACGACTAGTCTCGACCTACTTTGGTCATTTTTAAGTTGAAAATGACGTTAAAGATTCTAAAATGTTTTAATTAGAGGGTGCTACAAGATTTATATTGTTTTTATTAATATTAATAACTGTCACTCGAATGAAACATTGGATTGAACCACGTTGTATGGTACATGAAAATTCTGGAAAGGTAAAATTGGATATCTGAGAGCTGGTATTTCATTTTAGGGAATACTATATTCTCGAGATCATATCAAAATTATTGTTGAGATTAAATTCTGAAACTCATTCTTACTTACTTCTTACTTCGAGTGTCTTCGCTAAAATCCATGGATCGAGGAATCGTCAAAATTCCCCATTCCTCATTTCTCCCATTTCAAATGTTATTTTCAATTCTTATAGAAAAACACTTACATAAATATGTGTGACAACAACAAATGAATGTAGAAAAACTAACGAAATATAAAGCATAATGAATAATCAATAGTCGCTGACACATTGATAAATAATTAAACTTGAATTTAAAAAAAAACACCTTTGAAGTGAAAATACACGTACTTTTGTAGTCGATAAATAATTTATTACAAATAATAATGTAGTTGATAAATGATTAAAAAGTAGTGGAAGCAGAATACTGTGGCTCCTTTATCGAATAGATCGTTAATCATTGAAAATATTTTATTGGCTTCAGGTGGAAAAATTAATCCGTTCCATTCAATTCTACCAAGAAATATTGAGAGATGCGTCATGCTGTGAAATTAGCAAAACCGTGAAATAATACATTTTATCAGCGTTTACCCCAATTCTAAACCTCCAATGCCCGTTCTCTCTGCAATAACGGCAAACACTATGAAATCCGCAGAACAAGCCCTTTTTCATTTTCGGTTTTTTGCCTCCCTCTTCTTTTTTTCTGATAGAAGACCTGGTGTTTGAAAAGTTCCCTCTCTTCGCCAGCCATTGTATTAGATAATGATCCGCCACAACAGTCTATTACATCGAAAAAGCAATCAATTATACAGCGAATCCATCCCGGGATGAATAGAAACGGCCGACTCAAAAATGAGCTAATCACTTCACAGCTTGCCAATACACCAATGTTACGAATTTCAGACAGCAGATGTTCTTTTGTGACTAAAAATTCCAACTCATCCATCCTGAATCATTTGGGCTGCAATTATACAGATAATTAAAGTTCCATCGTTTGGCGAATATAAATCTAGGAGTATTCTTGAACAGAATATGATATGAAAAAGTAATTTGTAATAAAATAACTATGGATAATTATATTGTTATGCATCTACATAAATTGGCGGAGCTTTGGACATATCAATGTCCATTCTTCGGAAAGATATTAAAAATATCCTCCCCACAAACTCTCTACCAAAACGTTAATTTAATTAATTAAGCTAAGGATTTATTTATTAATGGAATTTTTAAAAGTTTTAATTAATATAAATATTTAAGGGGAAAAAAACATAGAATTGATAGAGTAAAATAATTATATAGGTAGATAAGATCAAATTATTGATTAATAAAATGAAGTAGGCTGAAAGTAGTAAGGGTAATCAACTTTCAGTAATATACAGCAGTATGCAGTGGATAATTAAAAAAACATGAGTTTATATAATATATATATATATATATATATATAATATATATATATATATATATATATACACACACAATTCATTCTATAACAGATTTAAAGGTTTGTATTTGTTGGATGGGTGGGGGATGGTTGTCATGTGATCGTTCTAGGGCCGGACAGTTCCAGTCATTTGTTCCAGAAGATGTTTTTTATGATGAAGTCAGGATGAAGCTCGCTCGGCTCTCGATGGACCTGATAGAAACAGGAAGTGCATCCCATGCACGACAGGCACTGACTAAGAAGGATTTTGTGAAAATAGTAGTTCGATGATTGGGTATCCTTAAAGTACTTTCTCCGGTTCTAGTATGTGAAGCTTGATGAGAGGGTGCTACAAGATTTATATCGTTTTTATTATTTAAATATTAATAACTGTCACTCGAATGAAACATTGGATCTAATCTTGTTGTTCGGGACATGAAAGTTCTGGAAAGGTAAAATTGAATATCTGAGAGCTGGTATTTCATTTTAGGTAATACTTCATTCTCAAGATCATATCAAAATTTTTGAGATAAATTTCTGAAAACTATTTCCTACTTACTTCTTACCTCCAATGTCTTCGCCAAAATTCAAGGATCGAGGAATCGTCAAAATTTTCCATTCCTCATTTCTCCCATATCAAATGTAATTTCCAATTCTTATAGAAAAACACTTACATAAAGATGTGTGACGACAACAATAAATAAATTTAAAGAAACTAACGAAATATAAAGAATAATCGAAACATAACGAAACATAATGAATAATCAATAGTCGCTGACACATTGATAAATAATTAAACTTGAATTTTAAAAAAACACTTTTGGAGTGAAAATACACGTACTTTTGTAGTCGATGAATAATTTATTACAAATAATAATGTAGTTGATAAATAATTAAAAAGTAGTGGAAGCAGAATACTGTAGCTCCTTTATCGAATAGATCGTTAATCATTGAAACTATTTTATTGGCTTCAGGTGGAAAAATTAATCCGTTCCATTCAATTCTACCAAGAAATATTGAGAGATGCATCATGCTGTGAAATTAGCAAAACCGTGAAATAATACATTTTATCAGCGTTTACCTCATTTCTGAACCTCCAGTTCCCGTTCATTCTGCAATAACGGCAAACACTATGAAATCCGCAGAACAAGCCCTTTTTCATTTTCGGATTTTTGCCTCTCCCTTATTTTTTTTTTACAGAAGACCTGGTGTTTGAAAGGTCCCCTCCGTTCGCCTACCATTGTATTAGATAATGATCCGCCACAACAGTCTATTACATCGAAAAAGCAATCAATTATACAGCGAATCCATCCCGGGATGAATAGAAACGGCCGACTCAAAAATGAGCTAATCACTTCACAGCTTGCCAATACACCAATGTTACGAATTTCAGACAGCAGATGTTCTTTTGTGACTAAAAATTCCAACTCATCCATCCTGAATCATTTGCTGTTGGGCTGCAATTATACAGGCAATTAAAGTTCCATCGTTTGGCGAATATAAATCTAGGAGTATTCTTGAACAGAACATCACGTGTGAGAAGACTCTGAAATTGATATAAGAGGTTTGTAACGCCCGTAGAACAAACGAACTAAAAACTTGTCACGCGAGTTTGGATGTGAGTTGGGTATCATCAGACATCTGCCACTCAGGTTCAATGTATGAAATCTGTTTCTGTCATTATCATTTCTATTTATTTCTTCTTGAAGACACAATAGAGGAATTCCAGAATTTGAGGAAAATGAGCTGATGTTTTGTGTTAGCTCTATCCGTTTTGGAAACTTTTGATGTCGTTTCACAAAACAGTTTTAACTTGAATAGATTCATTTCCTGTGAATATCATATTCCCCATTTCATATTTGTTACTCCCTATCTTGAAGTGACAATGAAGGAATTTTCTGAAAAATGAGCTGATATTTCGTTTTAGCTCAATTAGTTCTAGAAGATTTTGATGTTGTTTAGCAAAACAGTATTATTTTGAAAAGAATCATTTCCTGAGATTATCATATCTACTATTCATTTCTTCCTATCTTGAAGACACAACACTCTCAGAAAAATGAGTTGATCTTTTGTTTTAACCAAGATCTATAAATACAGGTCATGACACTCGTGTTCCTTATGGAGCGGCCATTTTATGGGGTCTTCATGGCGGTACATTTGAAAACCTAATCCAATTCAAATTCCTCGTAAAAAAATTATGCATTTTTAAAACAATATTCTAGTTCAGATAACATGTGAATTCAGGTTTTCAATTTTTCAATAACAAAATTTCAATAATAAATGCTTCATTAATTCATTTATTATTTATTATTGAAAATTGTTCTTATTCTTGTAACTCAAGGATTATGATTCATAAGGCATTGGGACAATACAGAAATATGCGAGGCCAACTTCAAAAGAGTTTTAAGTTCCCGATCAATAATTAAATCTGAAAATAAAAAATTTAGTTCCTTGTTGGAATCTAAATATTATTTTTCTGTCGGAACAATTTATTTTACAATTCAAAGCCAAGCAATATCCCTTGAACAATATAACAAAAGAACACATCATGTTGTTCAATCTATGATGATAACAGCAGCTGATAAATTTGAAAATTGGTGAACTGGGACCCCATGAAATGGCGAATTTGCAATGCATCACGGGATTGTGTCATGACATGTATTTTATAGACCTTGGTTTTAACTCTGTCAGTTTTGAAGATTTTGATGCTGTTTCACAAAACACTATTAATTCGAATAGTCTCATTTCCTGAGATTATCATATTTGTTCATTTCTTCCTATCTTGAGACACAATAGAGAGTTTTAGAAGATTTTGATGTTTTACAAAACAGTATTATTTTTAGTACACTTATTTCAGCCAGTAGACTACAAATAGTCTTGTGATTGTTCATTCTCCATCTATCTGTCAAACTTACAAATTTGACCTTGGCTTCTATCATGATATCGATTTCTATATTTGTTTTATCAAGTTCTTTATTCTCGTGCTTGTATGGTTCCAATATTTTGCATTCTTTAGTATTCGTATCTTACTCTGGTTTTAACATTCTACATTCTTTAATATTTTGCATTCAACTTAATTTCTGCATTTGTTTTATCATGTTCTTTATTCTCGTGTTTGTCTGGTTTTGATATTTTGCATTCTTTAGTATTCTTATTTTACTCTGGTTCCAATATTTTACATTCTTTAATATTTTGCACTCAACTTAATATTTTTCCTTTCTGATATGTCTACCCTTCTCTTGTTTCGCTAGTAACATGGTATCAAGCTATTCGTTGTTGTTCAACAGTTCTCATTCCCATTTTTGGAAAGCTGTAGGCGTGTCTTTCCTCAGCCAATAAGAGAGTAGGTTAGCTTAACCGACATTGGTCAACATCCAAAGGCCAAACTTGGCGCTTTATCCTCAATATTTATATTCTGCTGCTTTACGCTTCAGCTTCCAGTTTACAGTTAAAGAATTGTTAATAATGTAACCAAAAAGACTAGTATCTTATATGATGTTTTGTTGGCTTTTAATAAATCAATGGTGTCGACGATATAAAGTCATTTTCATTCTTTATCATCATCAATGTTCCAAGACAGGTCCTTTGAAGTTTCAGTTAACCACAGATTGATAATTTTGTCTAACAACAGAAGCTAGTATCTCAAACGGTTCAATGTACCAGTGGTTTTGACAATTTATGCCAAGTCGTTTTCATTATTTAATATTGTCATTGTTCAAAAGCTCAATGCATAAGCTTTCATTTTACTAGAGATTGGATTTTGTAACAACATAAACTAGTATTCGGAATGCTCCAATATACCAGTGGTTATAATTATTATTGAACGAAAATCCTAAATAAATGCTGCAAATCACCCCAGTGGTTAAACGCCTTGCCCACCTCAACTGGATCCTTTCTAGAATAAGGGGCTCAGCATGAACTCTTACAATCTTGGAGGATTGTAATTCCATCCGATACGAGTGGTTTTTACATTATCAAGTAGTTCATTTCCGGTTATCATTTTTCCAAGACTGTTCGAGCTTCCAGTTTACTAGACATTTTTAATGATGTAACAAACAAAACTACTGTACCACTACTATAAAAACAGTCTTGATTTAGTAGAGTAGAGTCGTGCCGTAGGCTATCAAGTTTAAGTAGTATTGTTATTTATTAGAAAGTACTATCCCAAATAACTTTAATAAACCAGTGGTTTCTTTATAACATCAGCATCATTGTTCCCATGCTCTACTAAGCCTTAAATACTGTTGAGTCAATAATATTGATTATTTATTTTATCAATATCCTCCTCTTTGACCACAATTCAAAAAATTGATTTTTGTGTGTTTTGAATTGTAAATTGAGCGTGTGATTGATGAATGTTAAGTGACACATAACCTAGCTACATTTGGACTGTTGTATAAATTAGAATTGGAACCGTTTTGGGCTTATAAGCATGTGGTACTTTTCTGTAAGTTGTGTAATTCTGAATGATTAAATAAATAAATCCACTGTAATATCCATTTATATATTCATATATTTATACACTCATTATAAATGATTGAGAAAGCAACATCAGGCTCAAAGCCCAAAACTGATCCTTTCCAAAATATTGTTCAATATTACTGAATCAGATTATTGAGAAATCTACATTAGTGTTGAGTAACATGAGAAGCAAGGGTGAAGAGAAGAAAAGCCTCCCACTGTTTTGGCAAGAATTGAACTTCTCCAACTGTTCAAAGTATAGAAACTCATGGAGTATCTTCCCTCTATCTGCTCTCCTAATATCCTCTTTCCACAAATACTTTGCACATTCTTCCATCCGGCTCTCTCTCTCTCTCTCACACACACACAATCTACTCTCCCTTTCTCAGTGTCTTTTGTGCAAGTTTAAGAAACTTCAACGCCCAAATATGTTGCCAGTTTGGAAAGGGAATTTTAGGGGGTCGAAGTTTGAGACAAGCGAGTTCAGCAGTTGATGGGGGAGAAAGCAGTCTTTTCTGTTGAGTATCTCACGACATGCCTTTCTTTATTAAGACGTCCTTCTGCCACGAAGTCTCGAGCTGGTGGTGGTAGTCTACATGAATTCCTGAACATGAGTGGTTCGAGAGAGCAGATTAAATTACAAACTTTATTTTGCGCTTCCATCGTTCCACAGCGTCTAAACTCCGCACAAACTGGTGAAGCATCAACAAGTTCGATCTGATTGGAAAATGAACTCGATCAAAATTAATTCTACTACTAAATTAATACTAACTGTTCCTTCAAACTTTGATTCAAATTCGGCTCTTAAAACGATAATATTTCTCATCAATGAAGATTTGCAATAAAAAATGCGCTCAATTTCCCTCAACAGCAACGAGGAAAACAGCTGATTTTTCCTCTCACACAGGCTTTGCCCATATGAGGAACCTTCTTCGAATTTTGTATATGTATATTGTTTGTACTTTCTTAGAAGAAGATTAAAAATAATTTCAATTTCAATTCCAATCCTGTATAAGTGAGCTACTGTTATCGTTGATATTTGGTAATCCATCATTGACCCAGATACTACACCACTCGATACAATATTCAATAATCCACTTGATACTTCATTTCTGCGTTTATAAAGATAGACTAACTAATGAACTCCTAGTATTGGTATAAACTTGAAAGTATACTGGAAGTATACTTCCAGAAAATAAGATGAAATCCAATCAAGCAGTATTGGAATATATACAAGATGACAACCATTCTAACTTTTTCATCACTTATTTTGATGATTCAGTTATTATACTGAGTTATTGGGATTTCTACTTCTTTTGTTCAACACAAAATAATGGTTGAAGGTAAATTCGAGCCATTAGCACCATCCACTTGTAAAATATACGATTACATGAAGGTAATGTCGCATTTATTATAAAATATCGTGGCACCGGGCTTCGCTCGTTATTTTTATCTATTGATAAACAGAACACAATTCTCTAAAATGATCGTGTTTATATTTCACAGCTGGCTATACGTCAGCTTAAGAATTTCGGGGAATAGTGTTTATTATGGATTATGAATTTTGATTCTCCATAGAATCACTCGTTCACTTTTTGCTATCCACAGACGACGAAAGTCTCAGCTGTTTCAGCCAAGGATGAATATTATCCTTTCCATGTCCTTCAGCGAGTTTTCCCAGGGATGAGACCTAGTGCAATAGAAATTTTATATCATAAACCTACTATATTCCAAATTTCGTGAAAATCGTTAGAGCCGTTTTCGAGATCCGTTGAATCAGATATAAAAATAACCAGGTATATACCGAAATTGTTCGGATAATAAATTATTATATTTCAATATAATATCATTATGTAAATATTTTGTTTAATTCAAGTTCAAACAAACAGCTGATCACTCTCTGTTTGAACCAACCTGGTACATATATGAACACAACTGACTAGCTAATGTTGAGAGCTCAATAAAATTATGAAGCTAATTCCAACAAGATAATGCAGGATTGGGACTCATTCATTCCTAGAAGAAGGATTACCAGGTTCTGCTCATCAACTCTACAATCAGCCAGAAGTTTTTTCAGTTTGGATGAATCTTTTTGAGATGTAATGATCATTCAAGAAGATTTTTCTAGAAGTTTTCAGTTTGAATGTACCAATTTGAGAAGAAATACTCATTCCAGAAGTTTTTTCTAGTTCTGAATGAGCCAATTTGAAGAAAGGGTTAATCTGAAGGATTGTTCACAGACAATAGCGTGAGCGCCACAGTATTTCCGCAGCCGTGAGAGTGTTGACCGACCGGTGAGTTTGTTTTTCACCAATGAAAGAGTGAAATAGTTCCGACAGTTCGTCCATTCATCTGACCACCAATACAGCTACAAACAGAGTCGAGCAATTTGTGGAATTCGGTAATGAGATGGACAAGCTGCCTGCCATAGAGGACCAACTTTGCGTGTGCGATCCTGTGTAGAGCTTCCTGTGTGTTTTCTGTGATCTACCGACCCGAAAAAACTCGGGGCGCCCCATCTAATCGTCTCAGCTGAATTTTCGTGGAGTCCGAATTTTACGAGCTCATCCACTTCTTTTCGCCAACCGGCCGCTCTCCCAATTCGTCTAATGACTTCCTTCTACATTCGTCTCTGTTTCTCGTAGTTCTCAACATTTATTTGCTGTTTTCCTCTATCTTTTGTCTTCTCGGATGCGCTGTTTCTTTGTCTGATTAGCTGAAATGAACCTCAAGAACACATCTAATTTTCAGTTCCCAAATCGAATCCTAGATGGAATTTGTGTCTTGTGTCTGTTTCGTATCTTGTCTAATGTTATCCACACATTTTTAAGATGCAAGTAGGTTGTAATTCTATATTGATGGAATAACTTTAATGGAGTAAATCTCAAATGGAGTCTACTGGAACACTCATGTAATATATATTCTGTCATAGTCATTCAATCTCAGCTGTTTTCCATACATGCAATAAAGCCGGTAAACTGAATGAAAAAGACTGAGAAATTGTCAAAAAACCACTGATTTATTGATAATTAGAAATACCGGTTTCGGTTATTACACCATTGTCAATATCTGATAAACTGTCTGATAATCTTTGACAATTTCTCAGTCTTTTCCATTCAATATGAATAATTACCACAATATCAACTTCTCAACTACACAAAAAGCCGGTAAAGAGCTGTTTGCAAAACTAATAAACATATGATTCTCATTACTGCATACTCAACTGTAATAAAACCATATGCTTTCTTTACAGTGGAGTATGTTTCCTAGTTCCGAAAATTGGAACAGCAAAACTACCACAAAAAACTACCTTCAGCGCTCAAGGTGGAAGTTTTGTCAACTTCCGCAAAATTCCTGATTCATAAATTTGTAAACTAGGTTATGTTTATAGAATGCATGTAGTAACTCCAGCATAAGCAGGTAATGTTTTCTATTTCTCAATTATTCTTCTTTAGATTATTATGACAAAATAGAGTGTACTTTACTTGGACGTGGATGTCCCTTGCAGTACTCGAATGAAATTCTAGTCTGGGCTAACGCCTCGACTAGAAACATCATTCTCGTCCTTGTGACGTAAGATACTATATTACGTGGAACAATTGAAAACATGGGATTAATAATTATTATGTTCCAGCTTGATCAATATTACCAACTCGTTTCAATTTATATAGTGACTTTACAGTTTCTTCTGTTCAGTGAACATGTAAACAAGGCAATTATATAAATTATTTTCCCTCTGGAGGAAAATTATGTGATTGAAGAAAATTGAGAAAATCAATTCAATTTGATAATAGGTACTTGATTTTAAATGAATTAAGCATATCATTCCATACAGAGAGAATTCCAACTAGAACACTATCACAAATTAAATTGAAGATCAATATTTTATTGTTCATTAAATTATCTATGCCTATTAAGAAATTATTCAATACATGAAACTCCTTTGTTTCATTTGTATTTAATGTTGAAGTACTCAATTTTGTATTGTAATTGCTTTTGATGAATAAACTTAGATTTGATTTGATTTTTGTTCTAGACAAAAAGTCGTCCTTATTCATTAATAGCGAAAAAGCTCTAGGAATACAAGATGGATGTGATGAGTCTACAGCATGTAATCAGAGACAAGAAATATATCGTATGCTTATCCTTCATCTATGATGTAATGTAGCCGATTATTTATTTGACATGAATTTTCACAATCCGAGAGCATCCATTGTTTAAAAATTAAAAGTGTTGACGACGGTGAAAATTCATGACAAGTAAAATTGGACTGAATTTTCACAGTCGTCGACACATTTAATTTTCAACAATGGATGCTCTCGGATTGTGGAAATTCATGTCAAATAATCGGCTAAATTACAAGCATTTATTCATTTACTACAACCAATGCACAAATCAAATACATGATTAGAAAAGGCTCAACAGGCCTAGCCCAAAACTGTTCCCTTTCGAATTTTGATAGTAGTAAGCCAATGTCTAAAAGGTAGGTTATGTTGCTTCAATTTGAATCAAATTCCAAGTCCAGAAATATAAAAACCAAAATTTAGAATTAAGTTAGATTAAAAACATGATTAATTGATAGCATGATAGAGAACTCAGTTTTGTACGTGGAATATGTAGTTCATGGGATGAGGCGTGACATTAATTCTACAATGCGGAAGTTTTTTAGAACAATTTCCTTTTTTCAGAAGAAAATAGAATCATGAAACACGTTCCTCCTGTCAAGAGGGAGTCTTTCTTCTGAGGGGTCTCCTATTGAATGTTCACGCAGGTTGGAGGTAATGTAAGGTTCCAGCTCGTGTTCAGAGGAAGTAGAAATTTCTTCATCGCCTGAAGAAATTTAAACCGGCTTTTCGAGCAGCCTAAAAGCCTAAGGCATAGTCATCTCGACTGAGATGGAGAAGCGTGTCCAAAGCAATGAAGACAAGGAAAGAGATAATTGAGTAAAGACTTTATCTGGCAGTTTTCAAGACCCTTTCACTTGATCTACCTCACGCAAACTGTACGAACGCTCTGCAACCGCTCCTGTTCTTCCAATGCCAAAATAATGGACCATAAACAACACAAGTGGAGAATTCCTAGAGAATTGATTGGATTGTGCTCAAATTTTCATCATGATGATATGCATTCATAAATATATGAATATATTGGACTCAAAACTGGATGAAAATCATTAAGTGTAAACATAACCTATTTTTGGACAATTTCTGAATTTGGGAAAGGAACAGTTTTGGGCTTTAAACCTGTTGTTTTTCCCAATCATTCATAATTGAGGATGATATTGTATGTATTAATGTGAAATTGAATGTATTAATGTATTTCTTCATTAATTCTTCATTCATTCATACAATAAGTACATGATAGAGAGAAAAAATAAGTTAACCTTGTACTATTCCTCTCCCAAATTTAGATAAGATTACACATAGTCCCAAAGGAGTATAGTCACAAAAGAGTTCTGGAAGAACACTACTTTGAGTGTTGGGAGGCGACGTGTTTCCTGGCTTGAACATTGGTTTGATTGAACACTGGCTTGGGATTGGTTTGACTGCAGCAGCAAAGACTTGTTTCGAGCGGCAGTGAATAAGATCCGGATTGCTGTGCTGATAGCGAACCTCCGATAGGAGACGCACTAGAAGAAGAAGAACACACAGTCCGAAATAGGTAAAGTCATGTAGTTGTTCACTTCACAAAGTTTTTAGTCCTTAATTATTTTCACAAAGTATATTTTCAAATTAAGATGCTTCAAAACCAAACATAGATGAAATATTATATTCAAATTGAATGTTTTATCATTCCATAATAATTATTTGAACATTCTTCTTGCAGGTCGAAGAACCAAGATCTGCATGCTCCATGCAAGTTTCAACTATGTTTTATTATTTTATCATGGTTTTGGACCAATTTTTGTTTATCTGGCTTTGTTCATCATGCAGTCCTTCCTGTAAAAACTTGTAATATGATGGAGAATAATACCATTGATAGCACTCAAGTCAAGCTATAATAATTCCTATTAACACGAAGTTAGAAGCAGTGTCATCCCAGAGATTATTTCACCAATCAATAACAATAACGTTCTTCAAAATTTGGAAAAAAATTAGCTTCGAGCAATATTATTTTGAAAACACTGATACTTCACGTGAAGGTGATGTTGTGCCATATTGGATGAAACGACAATATCAGCTTGATTTCATTCAATATTTTCCACATTTACTTCTCATAATAAAATACAGTATTTTATTCGCTCAAAATATTAAATATTATTTTATATTCCATTATCGAATATTGGGGTACCGAGCTTCGCTCGTTATTTATTTATTGACTTTTGATAAACCGAACACTATTCTTTAAAATGATTGGGGAAGTACTAACAGGCACAGCCCAAAACTGTTTCTTTCCCGAATTTTGATTTATAGACTATAAATAGTCCAGAAAGTAGGTTATGTTCCATACACTCGAATTCAGGTTCAATTTTCTGTTCAATCATTTGGAAAAAAGAAATTATAATTTAAATTGAATACAAACCAAATTGAATAACAAAATAACACTCACCAATCACTTGAAATTGTCAAATAATGATCAACTTTGAAAATTATGATATAACTCTAGTTTAGTAGGATTATCATGTCATGTCAACAAATCAGATTATGTTGATCAAATCGATTAAATTGTCTAGCTAGATAAAATTTATCGCTGATTAATTATGATTACACAGCTGGAAATATCTCACTCTCTCTCTCTCTCCCACACAGGCACACGCATCTTCTGTTATCGAGAGACGACAAAATTATCATATGTTTACCAAGGATAAGTTATCCTTTTAATGACGTACAGCGAGTTTCCAAAGAAATGAGACCTAGTGCAATCGAATCTTTATATATCATAAACCTACTATGTTCCAAATTTCGTGAAAATCGTTAGAGTCGTTTTCGAGATCCGTAAAACATAAATAGCCAGATATATAAATAACCAGATATGGAAATAACCAGGTATAAAAATAACCAGATATGAAAATAACCAAATATGAAAATAACCAGATATAAAAATAACCAAATATATAAATACAGAAATTGCTCGCTTAATATGATAGGATATTGGAAATGCCATTTGAATAGAAGCTTACATACCTCTGTACCAATAAATTGTTGGTTAATCCTATTATGGGAAGTATATGATAGTGGGCTATACCAATTACGGGAAGATACTTGAAACTCATAGGCGTACATGGAGTTTTATAGAGAATGATAATATTGATAAGTCACATTTGAATCTGCTGAGATATATCAACACTAATCTAATCTGTCTATTTTCTACTAATATCATTGCTCGCAACCATTCAAGAACCCTTTCTAAAAATGATGGTATTTATCTGTAATTCTATACAATGATGACCCATTCAGATCTCATAACTTCCATATTGACAGCTGAAAATCACCTCGATGAAAAAACCACCATCATCTTAAAATTATAACTGGGGCCGCTTATTAATATTCACCCAAAGAATGTGTAGCCTGCTCAAACAAACTAATTTGGTATTCTCCCTTGTGCCCGGAACTTTTTAATGGTCTCTCTCTTCATAAAATTGGACCCTTCTCCAATATTAGCGTAATATCTGTCTTGAGATCCCCATCTTACCACATCTTATCGATCGCTTTCTATACAATGTTCACTTCTGTTCACATTCCACGGATGTTTTCTCAGCGTTCACTGGACTGTTATTACAATATTTTCGTCCTTCTTTATTACGCTACGAAAATTGTAAAGAGTGGAGGGTTTTAAACCAGATTAAAGAATGTGTAAATGAGACCAAAGTATGATTGGAGTTGATTATTGTTTGAGGTGAAACGACTTTAAATTGTCAATATCTACTCAATCACTTTCAAAAGAATTGGGGAATTTTAGCTGTTACTCAGTCGACTGGGGCCTGTTTCATGAAAGTTACAAGTCCTGTAATACAGGAGAATCACCATTCCAATTACATGTTCAATATAGCCAATAAAATCAGCTGTTCCTGTATTATAGGACTTATAAATTTTTATGAAACAGGCCCCTGATATTTCCAATTTAATAAAAGTGGAGCAGCCCAGAGTATCTTCAAACTATTTTCCAATAGCTATGACGATTCTATATCGTTTCATATTATTAGATATGGTTATTTACCACACCATCAACTTCAATATGCTTTCTTCATTTATTCACAAATACAACTCTCCAATATTTGATCCCAGGTTATGATGAAGGGATTAATGATAATAAAGTACAAACGTTTCTATACTTTGAATATGGTTTGTTGAAAACTTTTGTTCAATTCATAAACCCATTAATTAATTGGATCATCAGATTTGATAAGTGTCCTGGAAACCGGACATTATTTTGAAACATAAAACATTTTGATAGGGACCTTTGACCCTATGGAAAGTCTGGCACACGTTGACCCTGTGGGAAGTCTGGCACAGGTGCGCCAGGATTGGTAAAACTATACTACTGATTTGTCTCTTAAATCTGGAAGATCCATGTTGATATTGTATACTCATACCTCCAGGTAATCTCATTATCAGGTCAATTCAAGAACTTTTCGGTAGAGAAAACTTATACGATTGTTTCATTCTAAGATTTTTTTATTTCATGCTTTCGGTTATCAACAGTGGGTATAGAATGTAAGATTCAATGATGATCAATGATGTTCAAGAAAACCAAATTTTTATCACATCAATCAATTGACTGCATGTCTATGTTTAGACGACAAAGTAGTGTTTTAATGGGGTCGATGTCAAACGAGGCCACCGACAGTCGAGGCTTACGACCGATGAGAACACCTGGTGAAGAGTCCTCTTAATGTCGCCTGTGCCAGGCGACAGTTGAGGACTCATTCATTTTTGTACAGACCTAACAGTTGAGGACTGTGACAGTAGAGGACTCGTCAATTTTTGAACAACCACGACAGTTGAGGACTGTGACCGTAGAAGACTCCTGAAAAAGAGTCCTCAAATGTCGCCTGCGCCAGGCGACAGTTGAGGACTCTTTCATTTTTGTACAGGCCTGACAGTTGAGGACTGCGACCGTAGAAGACTCGTCGATTTTTGAACAGCCACGACAGTTGAGGACTGCGACCGTAGAAGACTCCTGGAAAAGAGTCCTCAAATGTCGCCTGCGGCAGGCGACAGTTGAGGACTCTTTCATTTTTGTACAGGCCTGACAGTTGAGGACTGCGACCGTAGAAGACTCGTCGATTTTTGAACAGCCACGACAGTTGAGGACTGCGACCGTAGAGGACTTGTTAATTTTTGAACAGACACGACAGTTGAGGACTGCGACCATAGAAGACTCCTAAAAAAGAGTCCTCAAATGTCGACTGCGCCAGGCGACAGTTGAGGACTCTTTCATTTTTGTACAGGCCTGACAGTTGAGGACTGCGACTGTAGAAGACTCATCAATTTTTGAACAGCCACGACAGATGAGCACTGTAACCGTAGAAGACTCGTCAATTTTTGAACAGCCACGACATTTGAGGACTGCGACCGTAGAGGACTCTCTCATAATTATTGTACAGCCCCGACAGTTGAGGACTGCGACCGTAGAGGACTCCTGAAAAAAAGTCCTCAAATGTCGCCTGCGCCAGGCGACAGTTGAGGACTCTTTCATTTCTGTACAGGCCTGCCAGTTGAAGACTGCGACCGTAGAAGATTCGTCAATTTTTGAACAGACACGACAGTTGAGGACTGCAACCGTAGAAGACTCCTGAAAAAGAGTCCTCAAATGTCGCCTACGCTTGGCGACAGTTGAGGACACATCTTACTTTTATACCAGACTGTACAATTTTTGGCCGTTCGGTATTTGAACACTTCGCAGTTCAGAATGGATACAGAAACCATCATGTTCAAGAACATTGTTTCAAGATGACTCACCGGTCAATTCGGAAATGATCATGCCACAGCACGGAAACTCAACGCTAACTAAACAATGGGTGACAGTGAATTAAGTAATGGATCCAGCATTCAAGAGGGTGACCCTGCATTAGCGATGCTCAGTCCTGTCTTCACTGTGAATTGTAATGGCGACTGTCATTCCTGGGTTGCTAATCTAAGTGTAGGACCTCTGCTGAAACAATGGCGGCAGATACGCCCTTTGTTATCGCACTCTGTAATGCTTTTAATCTGTTTTGAAAACTATCATTAGCGGCTTAGATCGGCCATTTCCTGTCCTATGCTTTCATCTACAGTGATGACACAGTTCAAGCGGAAAATTTCTATTGCTAACAATTTTGTAGTGTCCTGTTTTGTCATCCTGCATTTCCTATCAACCCTCTCTCATCTCTTGTTGAAACGAATATGTATTCTAGATCATAAGTTTCTCATTTGCTCCAGCTTTGTAATAGAGTGAGTATGATTATTTGTTGAATAAGGGTGGAAAAAAGCTCTTCATCTCCTCCTTCTTCTCTTTCCTTTTTCTTCTTCTCTTCCATCTCATCCTTCTTTCTCTTCTTCTTCTCCTTCTTCTCCTCGTTCTTCTTATCTTTCTTCTTCTTCCTCTCCTCCTTCTACTTATTCTTCTTCTCCTCCCTGCTTCTTCACCTAATAATCTCTCTTCTTCTTCATATTTTTCTATTCTTCTCCTAGCTACAGAATATAATCATTATCTTTGTCATATTTAGTGTAGTATTCTGTTTAGTGTTTTTCTTGAATATAGATCACTCTTGTGAAAGATCTCGCGTAAGTTTTGACTTCCTGCTGATTTTTTTTTTCAATCAGGCTCTTTGTATTTTTATGTGAGACTGTTGGATACTCTTGAAGATTTACATTACTTCTACTTCTGTGGCCCGTGTCAAGGTTGGTTACTTATTCAGAATTGAATAAGAGGTCGAATTCCTCGTTTCTTAGGAAGAAAGAGATTTTTTGTATTTTTATGTGAGACTGTTGGATACTCTTGATGATTTACATTACTTCTACTTCTGTGGCCCGTGTCAAGATTGGATACTTATTCAGAATTAAATAAGAGGTCGAATTCTACGTTTCATAGGAAGAAAGAGTTTTTTTCTCATTACAATTATATATTTCCTCAACATGCGTTCAACACTAATTGATCTAGCTCTGGAAAAGAGGTCCTCCTATTGTAAGGAGAGCAGATATCCATATAAAAAAACTCAATCCATTTTCATTTCCTGTGCTCTGCTAGAATACCTTTATTCTAGGTACCTTGGTATCATCCGTAAAAATCTGGTGTGGCGCACTCACACAACTTTCCTTGCCGTTATGAAAATTGATCACTGACGCTATTGTTCCCGCGCATCTCAAGTCTACTATTCAAATTGTGCCTGCACCTTTTTAAAGATGATAAAGAAGACAATTTTGAATAAAATTTAGAATTTAGAAATAGGCCGACACATCTAGAAAATACCTGAGTCTATACCTAATTCATGCAGGTGAACGGGCTAGAGTCAAGAAAACTTCAATTAATCTTGCCATGCCTGATTTAATAGGTTTATACTATAGAATACACTACAATTTGAATAATAGAAAAATACAAACAGCTTCAATAAACATTGGCAGCTAAAATCGAACAACAGAAACAACAATATCATGTTACTTTGTTGACATTCTTCATCTGATTCGGGGGCGCATTACTATCCCCGTTTAGATAGCAATACGTCACAAAACCAAACAAGATCAGTCATAAAATAACCAATCAATTTCAATATGAAATTACTCAAGAAAGAAAAAAACCCGTTGAACCCAAATTTCGTCGATAGTAACCCATATAACCCATTTCATAATAATTTTGAATCCCCACTTTTTATTGACATTCTCGAATGAACCTTTGTTTCACTACACTGCACTTTCGTTGGTTTGTACGTTGCTTTATCGTCGGGGTTACAGTACCTTGTTTTTGGCGGTGAGCTTTTACCGGTTGAATTTGGCTTGACGGCGACGTCCTCTTACGTCCCTAGACCTGTCGTCTGAACGGGTGTCTTGAAGCGGTTTTACATAAAGTTGCGGAACCAAAGGGGTGGTAGTACAAGAAGTTGGTTTGGGGACACACATGAACCGCTGTAAATAATGTATTACAGCATTAATTTCTAACTCTTCCTACAATTCATCAAAAGCTAAAACAGGAGTTTATTCTGTTATTTAATTTAGATTTTATCTTGACGTTCTGATATCATTCTCAAAATTAACAGATTTAAAACAAATTTACTTGCCAGAGTGTCATTAATCTACAATGCAACTTTATGAAAACACTCGTAATAAATTAATATAATGCTTTTAAAAAAAATGAATACTTCATTAATTATGATGTTAACTTTTATGATATTTTTCGTTTGGTTTGCAAAATCAAATATAATTTTTCATATAGTAGCTCGGCTAGTATTGTTGGAAACTTGTGCGCTAGCCAACATTTATTTTATTTATTAATTATGAACTTTAGGACGCAATCCAAGTGTAAATAACGGGCATTTGCCCAAACTGTTCAGAACCTAATTAAAAATGAACATTCCAGAGTTTATGATTTGATTTACCTACAAATACAAGTCCAAAAACTAGTATCAACTGAAATTATGAATTTATCACCTAATAAACAAGACACTTTATAACACAATAAAAGAAAAAAATATTAAAATTTGAACATTCATTAATATTAATTTCCTGGAGAAGAAAAACTTTCTTCTTCATCTATTAAGATTTCTATCATAAAAAATTTACTAAATCATTCAAAAGCCTTAATGACATAAGAAAACAGAGTCTGAAAAATATAAATTAAAAATGTCATAAACTCAATATGAACAATTCTTAAAAGTTTCATTCCAATTTAAAGGCTATCTTCCTGACTTGCAGCAATACTCTACGATAATATATCTCCAGAAACAATAACTCAAATGTAACGTAACTGAAAACTTTCCATACTTCTGTAGAAAAAATTTATAAGTATCTTCCATCACTAATAAAATCAAAAGGATTATTCTCAATCAATATTATTAACTTGAAAAATAACAGGCTTAATTAATTCAATACTCTTATGGAAGTTTCAAAATTGATTGAAAATTCCCTAAATTATATTTTAACCTTATTTTACGTACCTTAGCGGTTATTTGAAGAAACAATTATTCGTACATGATGAAGAAACACAATTAAACCTTTCAGGACATGGCACTACTAGTAAATTTAAACATTAATAAAAAATAAAACTAGCTCCTACATTAACTACTGAAATAAACTTATAAACCTGCCCAAAAAGGGGGAAACATAGTGACTACATCTTTACTCTCGTAGTGCTCCTAGCAAAGTGTCCTCCGGAACGTAATCTGGTCTCTCGACTGGGGAATCCCCACTACTGTATTTAGAAACAGGTCTCCTATTGGGCGAATGGAATCAATTTGACCAATCGTCGCGTGGCTTCTACAGCCTTCGGACCAAATAGTAACTGCAAAATCGGTAGTTTGTTATAATTTCAATGCTTGCTGTTTTCCAACTTATCGCATTTTATGTCACGACAAGAAGGCTAAGTTTTAGAGATAATTCCATAATCTACATTCCTCGACGACTCGGAGCCACAATTTTTAAATATCTATCATGGGAAACTCGAAGTCATGGCCGTTCATAATAGAGAGAGA
This sequence comes from Nilaparvata lugens, assembly GCF_014356525.2. NCBI lineage: Eukaryota > Metazoa > Arthropoda > Insecta > Hemiptera > Delphacidae > Nilaparvata > Nilaparvata lugens. Next base: position 58,763,554 of record NC_052510.1, on the reverse strand, counting down.
AAATAATTTATTTCGCTAACTCACTTACAATAATGGCTCTAGTCTATTGCGTATTAAATTTACTATTATAACGTGGGAAAAGGCCTGAATTAAAGAGAGTGCCCGGCACAAAATATTTGAGCCAGCTGGTGACAGGGCAATAACGCTGGAGACACACATGAGGTCTGCTATCTCTTCATAGTGAATGATTTAATAGAATCAACAATAATTTGCAATTGAATAATCACATTTTCTCGAATTTAAAGCTTATTTTCAACTTCAGGTGAAAATTTTACTGAACATTAATTGTAGAGATTTTCATGTTCAATCTACTCCACTTAATTTATTTTTTGTTTCAATTGTATCTGAAGCCTGATAATTGGGAATCTATCTGCATTGATGGGGGGAAGCTCCTGAAATTTTTACAGATATGGGACTTGTGGCAGTTGATAGAGCTTATCGATGACTTTTTTAGGTATGAATTTGATCAAAATCGTTGGAGCCGTTTCCGAGAAAATCACGAAAAACCCTGTTTTTGACAACATTTTCGCCATTTTAGCCGCCATTTTGAATTGCATTTGATCGAAATTGTTCGTATCGGATCTTTATAGTGTGAGGACCTTAAGCTCCAAATTTCAAGTCATTCCGTTAATTGGGAGATGAGATATCGTGTACACAGACGCACATACACTCATTCACACACCCACACACACACACACACACCACACACACACACACACACACACACACACACACACACACACACAACACACACACACCCCCCACACACACACACACACACACACAACACACCACACACACACACCACACACACACACACACACACACACACACACACACACACACACACACACACACACCCACACCACACACACACACCCACACACACACACACACACACACACACACACACCCACACACACACACACACACACACACACACACACACACACACCACACACACACAACACACACACACACACACACACACACAACACACACACACACCACACACAACACACCCACACACACACACACACACACACACACACACACCCACACACACACACACACACGCACACACACACACACACACACACACATACAGACCAATCCCCAAAAACCAGTCTTTCTGAACTCAGGGGACCTTGAACCGTATAGAAATGTAGAAATTGGGGTACCTTAATTTTTTTCGGAAAGCAATACTTTCCTTACCTATGGTAATAGGGCAAGGAAAGTAAAAACGTATGGCGATACACCGATGTTAAAAACACATCGATGTTTTGTCTTTCGATACCCATCCCTAATTCACAGATCCAAATAAGATGTAGCCGGCGGCTGCGTCTGAGATTGCAGGCGTGTGATCCCGAATTTAGGTGGGGATGAAAACTTCCAGAACAGCAGCTCGGCACGGCACACTGATCGTGCCCATATTGCAAAATGAAGTAGCATATGCCCCACGTACGGACGGCCGACTTCATGCCCTACAACATTCACTCCACACCTCCAGTATTTGGTCGGATGGCAAGTAGTGATATGATGCTCAAGAAATGCTGACATTTTCATCTGAGTCGAGCACAGTGTGAGCTGAATTCTGGTGAACTGCCACTTAGTAGTTTTCGTCTCCAAGCTTCTTGAGAACTGATTCTTCGTGTTCTTCTTCTTCTTATTCTTCTTCTTCTTCTTCTTCTTCTTCTTCTTCTCCTTCTTCTTCTCTCCTCCTCCTCTCCATGCTTCTTGAGAACTGATTCTTCATGTTCTTCATCTTCTTCTTCTTCTTCTTCTTTTTCTTCTTCTTCTTCTTCTTCTTCTTCTTCTTCTTCTTCTTCTTCTTCTTCTTCTTCTTCATCTTCTTCTTCTTCTTCTGCCACCCTCAACTCTTTCGTGTGTATATTCCACTGTGTGTCGTTGAGTTGTACGGATGCTTTTTGCGTGCAAGACGATGGATGTACACTGCAAGCAAAACAGCTAGGGAATATATAGTGAATATAGGGGAGTAAATTTTACATTCAAGTGTGTGACGGAAATGTTATTGTAATCTCAATGTAAGGCTGTAGAGTGCAATATAATGTAGTTTTTTGCACATGAATAGCATTAATTTTACTTTCCTTGCCCTATCACCATAGGTAAGGAAAGTATTGCTTTCCGAAAGAAAATAAGGTACCCCTATTTCTAAATTTCTATACGTTTCAAGGTCCCCTGAGTCCAAAAAAGTGGTTTTTGGATATTGGTCTGTATGTGTGTGTGTGTGTGTGTGTGTGTGTGTGTGTGTGTGTGTGTGTGTGTGTGTGTGTGTGTGTGTGTGTGTGTGTTTGTGTGTGTGTATGAGTGTATGTGCGTCTGTGTACACAATATCTCATCTCCCAATTAACCGAACGACTTGAAATACGGAACTTAAGGTCTTTACAATATAAGGATCCGACACGAACAATTTCGATCAAATGCAATTCAAGATGGCGGCGAAAATGTTGTCAAAAACAGGGTTTTTCACGATTTTCTCGAAAACTGTTCCAACGATTTCGATTAAAATTATACCCAAAATAGTTATAGATAAGCTCTATCAACTGTCACAAGTCCCATATCTGTAAAAATTCAGGAGCTCCGCCCCATTCATGCAAAGTTTGATTTTAGATTCCCAATTATCAGGCTTCAGATACATTTCAAACGAAAAATTCCAAGTGTAAAATATTGAGCATAAAAATCTCTACAATTAATGTTCAGTAACATTTCCACCTAAAATTTAAAATAAGCTCGAAATTTGAGAAAATGTTATTATTTCAATTGCAAACTGTTGGCAACTGTTGATTCTATTAAATCATTCACTATGAAGAGATAACAGACTTCGTGTGTCTCCAGCGTTATTGTCCTGTCATCAGCTGGCTTGGATCTTTGAATAGTAGATTTGTGAACACTAGCGCCAGGTGATAAATTTTCATAACGGCAAGGAAAGTTGTGTGAGTGCGCCACACCAGATTTTTATCTTTAAAGTTTTGTTATTGTAAACGACGTATTATTGTGTTTCATTCCATTAGAAAACATTTTTTCCTGGCACAAACTCTACATCAGCATAAACCAACATTCTAAAATAATATCTACAGTCTCGATTCCACTTTATGTGATAAAAATATGACTAATAGCGTCCAAATCGAGTCTCCAAGAAGTAGTCTGTCCCTGATTCCATCAATATTCTCATTTTCAATCGAGGAGTACCACCAAAATGTGAGGAGGAATTGAAAAAGACTGCCAAAACTCAAGTGTCCTCAGTTATACCTCCAAGCAGTACTCACTTATTGACGGAAGCAAGTAGATACTCCAAGATGGAAATTATGGAAAGGGGAGGCAGAAAATAGGCTTAATAAATGGTGTGATTGGCAAGGGAAAACGAGTTTCCAATGCTAGGGGGAAATCTCCACTTGATACATCACAAAATACAGCTTTCAATTGGCCATATTATTCTCCAAATCGGGTGAACAGTGGTAGATAAGGAGTCAACCAACACAAAACTCCATTTTTACGACAAAAATCGGCTGCGATATTCGATAGAGGGGCTTTTGAACGTACTTGGAACGACATAATATTCTCATTTTATAGTGATTGAATTCGCGACACTCGATATTCGGCCACTTCAAACGTTGGCCAAATCATGGCACTACAGTTTGATTTGACACTCCGAAATCAATTCTTCTGGAAAGGGTTCAGAGATTTCTCCGATTCAGGGAATGAATTAGATCTTATATATGCTATCGAAGTCACAATGAGAATCAATAATCTTAGTTATCTAGAATCAATAATAATAGTTATCTAGTATCTAGTTAATAATCTTACTAACTAGAGTTAAATCATAGAGAAACGATAGCATAAGTAGATATCCCATGGTATAGGGCATTTATGTCGCAAGTTTTACTGTTATCCCAAGCCGATAGTTCGCATAGTTCTTTCCTATGCAGCTGTGTGACGCTGGTAGTCTCTCAAATTGTGCCGTTCTTACACTCTCGCCCCAACAAAACAGTAAAAATTGACAATAATCGACAGTAATCGGCTTGAGATAACAGTAAAAGTTGCGACATAAATTCCCTATACCATGGGATATCTACTTACGCTATTGTTTCTTCATGGTTCAAGGCTCTCTCCCAACAGGACGAAATGATGAGAGTGCAGTATCTCTATAAGACACTTTGTGGAAATATTTAATGACTAAAGATTTTTGTAAAGTGAACAGCAGCTACAAGACAACCAATTTCGGACTATGTGTAACCTTATCTATCTTTGTGAGAGAAATAGCACAAGGTTCCCTCATTTTTCCTCTCCCTATCATTTTGATGATGTACTTATTAAATAATTGATAAATAAAGATGTTCCAATATTCTTCCCAATAATTACGGTACTGAACAGAACAGATTATATTACATTTTCCATGATATTAGTTATTCCTCGAATATACGACTTTGTTCAAACATTATATAGATTACCCAAGCTTGATACCTGGTATATTGGACGCCATTTACTAATTTTCCATCAGACACAGTAGATAATAATAATAATAATATCGTCTGACCTGGCTGGCTCAGGTCTGGTGTCAGAGTTTTCAGGTCGCAACTGATCAATTTCAGGTCCTCTGACATGACCTAACGACTGCTTTTTAGGCAGCCGGGACCGACGAGTTAACGTGTCCATCCGAAACACGAGAGTGGCCCGAGATAAATATCTTGACCGGGTCGGGAATTGAACCCGGGCCTCTAAAATCATAAAGCCAGAAACTGATCCACTCGACTCCTACACAGTAGATTGGATGCCATATGATACATACGTACCTCTAACTTCAATACAAGCTGGGTTAACACCAAAGTTTATAACGAAATGTTAATATTCAATGAAAAAGACTAAGAAATTTTCAAAAAACCACAGATTTATTGCTACTTAGAAAGACTGGTTTCGGTTATTACACCATTGTCAATCTCTGATAAACTATCATATATACTGTAGTTTACCAGAGATTGACAATGGTGTAATAACCGAAACCGGCCTTTCTAAAGGTGCGTACAGACTTTCCCTCTGCTCCGCAACCGAACGTCACTCCAACAGAGCAATTCATGATCGACCATCGAGCAACAGTGGTTCGACCGGGGAACGCGAGAAGATCTAACATCTTCCGTAACGTTCATGATGGGTGCGTGGGCGGAGCGACTGTGGTTCGATGGTGGTACGAGGGCGGTACGAGGGAGGAGCGCTCAGTGCGGGTTGGAAGCGCGAATATGTGTACGCAGCTTTAGTATCAATAAATCTGTGGTTTTTGAAAATTTCTTAGTCTTTCTCATTCAATATGAATAATCACCACAATATCCACTTCTCAACTACACAAAAAGGGAAAAATGTTAATTACTCAATCCCTATACATTCTATTAGATTGAACGGAGCTCAAAGACATATGTTCATCATGTGTGTATGATAAGTTATGTTCAATCGAATAGAATCTATAAGGATCAAGTTATTAACATTTTGTTATTAACTTTGGTAAAAACGCACCACATCTAATGAGATGAATTTCAAGAAGAGGTTGGATTTCTATCTTTCCTCATTTTACAATCTCAGGCCCGGTTGCACTACAGCCGGTTAAATTTTAACCGTGATTAATCTCACGAGAACCAATCAGAGAAGGCGTTTCTGAAAAGACGACTTCTCTGATTGGTTCTCGTGAAATTAATCACGGTTAATATTAACCGGCTGTTGTGCAACCGGCACTCAGCTCGTATGCAGATTCTCGGTTCAAACGGAGAATGTCAG
>NC_052510.1:58729308-58757673 GCF_014356525.2 Nilaparvata lugens | reverse complement strand
TGTTTCATTATCTACTACTTCGGCATTTAATTCAGATGAAAATAATTGCTGTTCTCCAACGGCTGTCTCCAATGAATTAGTTGTATTATGTTTTGATTTATATCAGAATTTGGGTGAGCTATTTCATGAATTTGCGAAGTGTTTTGTGCTGGTAGCTGTAGTTTCTATTCTTTCGTTTAACTCACAAGTGACAGTATCTATTTTTGCTGTTAAATCGGTTGTAATTAGTTCTTGATTTTCAGCGGTAGATGCTGATATTGTGTCCGCAGTTTCCTTACCCGTTCTTACCGATATCCTTCAATGATTCCCGCATTTCCTTCATTTCCGCCTTCAAGTCCTTCATTACCATGGTCATTGTTTTTTCTAAACTATTAGAAAATGACTTGATCATCCCTCTACTATAACCTTTTTATTGCTTCTTGGAGACATTTAACGGTTTATTACTGTTCCAGGATTCTTGGCGGTGATTGAAGAGATCGGGCGTTGGACTCCATCGCGCCCCCCTCAGCGTCGATCTCCGCTACTATCGCCGTCTGCAGTGTGTCTGCTACCTTACTTTGCGTGGACGAAAAGAGACTCATATTTTAAAAATGGATTAAGTGTCAAGTGTTTGTTAAAAAGTGAAAGTTTTGGCCAACAAGGCATTAATAAGGACACAAATGAGGATAGGCCTATGACATTACAAGCCAGGTAACCTATTTATTACTTAAGCTCTTATAATATATAATACTATTCATTGATTTCTGACTAGCAGTTTAGGCCCATAAAATAATTAGCTCTCTCTATAAAAATATTTTCTACAATAATAATAATATAAAATTTTCTTTAAAACATATAATTTCTCTTTATTTAAAGCTATTGATTCCCCAAAAAGTAATACAAATTTCCCTTCGCCAGTTTTCCTCACAACTCGTATAATTATCTATAATTTTCAATATGGTTATTGACTTAATTTCAAATAATTATTCATGAGCTTGGCTCTCATCATCAGTCCCACGTTGGTACGACATTCTTTGTGTCATATCCGTGGCCTATCACGTTGGGCGACATGTCTTTCTGTCACGTTATTCTTTATATTTAAATAACGATTAGCCTCCTGCTTGGCATCAGTCGGTAAAGCATGAGATTTGATATAATTAGGGCGTGGTTTTCTAATAGTATTCAGTCTTAAAAAATCTTGATAAGCCTAGATATGGGCTTCTCCTATAACTCTTGTAATTCAATAAATAATAAATATATATAAATGATACTTATACTATAGATGAGGAATAAAAAATAAATTGCACACCATGAAATTTCACACATATATTACATAAATAATGCAAAGATCAGTCGAGGCAAAAAATATATATAGAGCGATAAAAAATATAATATAAAAATAGAACAATATTTGAAATCAATAAAAATATCACAGGCTAACTTTATATTCTAGATTTATGGCACGAATCATTACCATGTGCCTTTATCTTGAAATCATATGCATTCCTTTGCATGTAGCTGTGACATGTACTTGCTAATACTTGTCGGCTTGGATAATTCAATCAAAAATATGTGCTCCAAGAACAGCTTGATAAATTAGCCACTAATAATCCAAATATATCTATATATTAAAATCTCTAGTATTTAGTAGATTTATTTGTATCGAATATATATTTTTATCTCAGGGTGCAAGATTCGGCACCTGACGGAATAGGTAGAGCCATTCATCTAGTGAATTAGAACTATGATAAATTATCGCAAATTGTATTGCAAAAAATTAAATATTGTATGCATACGTTTGATAGCCTAGATTTCGTACTTCTTTGATTAAATAGAAATTTCTAAAATATTGATCTATATTTTTTTCTTTCAATTAAATACCTTTAATACTAATTTTTACTTGCGCAAGTATTACTCTTATTAATTTCTTAATTTATAATAACCCTTTCGGCGAGCTAGCTTTGATCATCAGATTATTTCGAAGCACTAGGGCGCCCATCACTAAATTCAAATTTAAATCACTCACGTCGAAAATCTTCTTGTAGCCGCCGATGTCGATCCAACTCCATGTGGTCCGGAATATGGTAGCCGGAATCGTCTCCTCCAGGGGGTTATAAATTTAATTAAAATGAAAAATGACTTCTGCTTCACAATAGCATCACGAAGTCTTTTAAGAAATTTAATAATTTACTTTAACTTTAATTTTTACAAAATTATTAATAAGGTACTTCGCTCTAAAATATTTGGGGTCCTCTTATGGTGGCATCTGGCTGGCGAGTGTTGGTTCTTCCTTCTCAAGTTTTACAGATTCTCTTTCCGACTTTCAAATTAGCATAAAATTTAAATATCCCAATCCTCCGCCATTAAATTCAAATAGATCTTACAAAAAATGCCAAAATATTGCTTAGATTATATGATTAATAATTTCTTTGCATTCGAGCCATATTGATAACATAGATTACACAAATTTTTACACAAACTACTACATTATAAATATATATAAATATTTTTGAATTGGCCTACAGTTGCCGCCTATTAACTGCCGTTTTACTATTGGTGCATGCAAATTTTATTAGGTATTCATGCGCCTGGTAACTCTTATTTCCTGAATACATTAAATTATTTTATTTGGTTTTTTATTTATGCTCTTTGCATGCTAGTTAATATTATATATATTATATAATTCCATGCTAACTAATAATTAGCCACGTGGACGGTGTTTTTTCACATTGCACACCATCCGAATGCAATAAAGCTCTGCCAAGGGGTTTGGTCAGATTCTACGTTCTTCGGTTTGATCGATCTCTAGGTCACCGATCCGTGAATACATCTACCTAACCTCAATCTTCAAATATTTTATAAATAATCTATTTATGAGTAATAAACTTCCTTCAAATCCTTTTTAAGTTCTTGTACCATTTAGCCAGAACAAGCTGATGCTATCTTATCTTGATTATTATCTGCTTGGCGATATTAGCCAATTACTTTATTTTTAGACCTATTACTATTTCTGTTAGGGCTTTTCATCTACCCAGATTTAAATATGTTACAGTATATAATAATTTTCAAATTTAATCGTTATTTGACAATTTCAAGTGATTAGTGAGTGTTATTTTGTTATTCAATTTGGATTGTATGTAATCTAAATTTTAATTTTTTTGTTTTCAAATCTTTCAACAGAAAATTGAACTTGAATTCAAGTGTATGGAACATAACCTACTTACTGGACTATTTATAGTGTATAAATCAAAATTCGGGAAAGAAACTGTTTGGGCTGTGCCTGTTAGTACTTCCCCAATCATTCTAAAAAATTGTGTTCGGTTTATCAAAAGTCGATAAACAAATAACGAGCGAAGCTCGGTGCCCCTATGTTGTAATATTAACCGATCATTCTCGTTTAAAATTATCAATTACATTTTATTAAGGAAGAAATTATATTTTTCAATAATTCCATAATGAATTTTCATATTGAGGTGGAATATTTGTCAATTAATTATCAATTCTACATTGTTACAAGACGATCTGGCAACAGAGTAAGCTAGAAAGAGATAGCGCTACTGCTTTTTGAATGATAGACAAGAGTAGCAATATCGTTGCTAATCAACACTGCCATTATAACGTGGACCTCACCATAGTCCTAATCCAGCAATGCTCACTAGATATCAGCCACAATAAACATGGATAATTTTATTTATTTATTTTTATTTATTGATAAACAGAACACAGTATTCTCTGAAATGATCGTTTTTTATATTTCACAGCTGGCTATATGTCATCTTATGAATTTCGGGGATGCAATATTTGGATTTTTCACATCTCACTCGCTCACTCACTTTTTTACTATCTACAGCTGTTACAGCCAAGGATGAATTATCCTTTCAATGTCGTTCAGCGAGTTTTCTCAAGGATGAGGCCTAGTGCAATCGAATATTTATTATTATACCTACTATATTCCAAATTTCGTGAAAATCTTAGAGCCGTTTTCGAGATCCGTTTAAGATAAATAACCAGATATAAAAATAGCTAGATGTAAATAACCAGATATATAAATACAGAAATTGCTTGCTCAATATATAGGAATTAATAGTGGGGTCCACATTATAATGGCAGTGGAGAAAGATGACAGAACAACGTTGCCGAACCTCATTCTTGTCAATGCCTTCTATAGACGGTGGCTGATACAGGTTTATTGATGTAATATTAACTGATCATTCTCGTTTAAAATTATCAATTATATTTTATTAAGCAGACAATTATATTTTTCAATAATTTCATAATGAATTTTCATAATTAAGGTGAAATATTTTGTTAATCAATTATCAATTCTACATTGTTACAAGACGATCTGGCAACAGAGTAAAGCGAGAAAGAGATAGCACTATCTGCTTTGTTGAAAGATAGACAAGAACAGCAATACCGTTGCTAATCAAACACTGCCATTATAACGTGGACCTCACTATTGTCCTAATCCAGCAATGCTCACTAGATATCAGCCACAATGAACATGGATAATTTTATTTATTCATTTTCATTTATTGATAAACAGAACACAGTATTCTCTGAAATGATCGTTTTTATATTTCACAGCTGGCTATATGTCATCTTATGAATTTCGGGGATGCAATATTTGGATTTTTCACATCTCACTCGCTCACTCACTTTTTTACTATCTACAGCTGTTACAGCCAAGGATGAATTATCCTTTCAATGTCGTTCAGCGAGTTTTCTCAAGGATGAGGCCTAGTGCAATCGAATATTTATTATTATACCTACTATATTCCAAATTTCGTGAAAATCTTAGAGCCGTTTTCGAGATCCGTTTAAGATAAATAACCAGATATAAAAATAGCTAGATGTAAAAAATAACCAGATATATAAATACAGAAATTGCTTGCTCAATATAATAGGAATTAATAGTGGGGTCCACATTATAATGGCAGTGGAGAAAGATGACAGAACAACGTTGCCGAACCTCATTCTTGTCAATGCTTCTATAGACGGTGGCTGATACAGGTTTATTGATGTAATATTAACTGATCATTCTCGTTTAAAATTATCAATTATATTTTATTAAGCAGACAATTATATTTTTCAATAATTCCATAATGAATTTTCATAATTAAGGTGGAATATTTAGTTGATTAATTATCAATTCTTCATTGTTAGAAGACGATCTGGCAACAGAGTAAAGCGAGAAAGAGATAGCACTATCTGCTTTGTTGAAAGATAGACAAGAACAGCAATACCGTTGCTAATCAAACAAACACTGCCATTATAACGTGGACTTCACCATAGTCCTAATCCAGCAATACTCACTAGATATCAGCCACAATGAACTGGATAATTTTATTTATTTTTTCTATTTTATTATTATAATTTTTACAAGAAGCACTGAAAGCATTTTTTCTGTGTTTTTAATTATTGTAAATTGAGTGTGTAATTGGATAATGTTGAGTGACACATAACCTAGCCACATTTGGACTGTTGTATAAATAGAATTGGAACCGTTTTGGGCTTATAAGCCTGTGGTACTTTTCTATAAGTTGTGTAATTCTGATGATTGAATAAAATGAAAATGAAGAATAAATGGGAGAGAAAAACTAAGAATACTCCTTGTACTATTTCTCTCTCAAATTTAGATAATAATTCAAAAGTCCAAAATGACGTTAGGATTCCACTTTTCTGAAATTTAGTTCTTCTCCACTCAAAAACAACTAAAACTATGAATTTTGAACTTTGAAGGTTGAGAAACTGGATAGGAAACAAAAATATTGGACTCAAATCACTGATAATTGAAACATTTTCACGTAATGTTACAAAATTTACATAATTGTAGCATGTAAGGTTCTGCAATCATGAAGTAAAACACTCTTGATAAGCTGTCACAAAGTACTGCTTCCGAACCGCAAAATTTCTCTTGTGAGTTGATACAGAATCTGCTAGCCGACACACAGTAACATACAGTAGCACACAGTAACACACAGTAACATACAGTGAAAGACAGTAACATACATGCCACGCCAAACAAACTCGTTCATGGCGGATGCACAACAATGGCGAAATTGTTAACATAATTCGGACTTGAAGCTTCCGTTTGCGTCCGCCAACTTTGGGGTCTCCGAGCGAGGGATTATCGTATCGTCTGTGAAGCGATGTGAGTTGCTTGAGTTCACATACCAGATTATGTGCGGAGGTCAGCTCCAGATACAGGAGTATCCAGTGTGTAGGCTGCAGTCTCTGGACCATTGAAGTTAAGTCACCCGTGGATGTACAGTAGTTACTGCTGACTTCACAGTCATGTAGACCCGTCTATATGTGCCTCTCATACTGTGGAGTAGAGTGATTTTTGGGTTGAGGGAAATGGAGATGGTTTGTGATGAGAATGGAAAGGCAAACTGAGAATGTTAGTCATTGAACAGAAATTATCAAGTTAATGCTACTCAGAAAAATTAGCTACTCTTGATTGTATAATTATAATTATTATTTAACGAAAATCCTAAATAAATGCTGTAAGTCACCCCGAAGACCTCTGCTACTGCAGATATTGACAACAGGGTTAACAGCTAGATGGAAATTCGATGAGAACTACTATCCAAAAATTATTTGCCAGCCGGGTATCGAACCCGGTACCTCCCAATTGCTATTGCCCAATTATTGGGAGGTACCCGGTTCGATTCCCGGGTTGGCAAATAATTTTTGGATAATAGTTCTCATCGAATTTCCATCTAGCTGTTAACCCTGTTGTCAATGTCGGCAGTAGCAGAAGTCTTCGGGGTGATTCACAGCATTTATTTAGGATTTTCGTTGAATAATTATTATATATTAATTAGCATTTGAATAAATGCATTCTCTATTGATTCCATCTGTAAAGCAATACTTTCCTTTACTATGGTAATAGGGCAAGGAAAGTAAAAATAAATGACATCATTAATGGATGAGAAATGCAAAAGCTCTACGACCTTGAATTTGAACCGAAATCTAATTTGAATAAACGCAGGTCGTATTCGCTGTCTGGGTTTGCATTGTTTCAATCTCACTTGCAGCCGAATAGAACGTACTTTTCCCTGTTTTCCATTCAATGGCTTTTTAACACAACAATCAACCCTCTCTCTCACCATCAAACACACTCACTCACACACACTCACACTCTCTCTCATTTGTTTCTATCTCAAACACACTCTCTCTTTCACTCACCCAATCATACCTTTCAATCGCACTCTACTGGATACCAGCTACTTGATATTCGAATCCTTTCTGCGATCAAATAACTAGAAGTAACCTGGCTGTAGAAGACAACACTTCACTTTACTCGATTCACATCATTCTGTCAACGTTAGTTGGATAAGGAAATATCAATGTTTCCATAACGGGTGCTGATAGTTAAAAGTCAATGGGCCATATGAATAAAGTAGAGAATTTGCTTATACTTCTAAAATATGTAGCATTTGCTTCATTTTCTATGAATAAACGTGAGCAAAACCTTTTGCTCATGCTCATATATTTAGGTGTTTCTGTGGATCAGCATATTAAATGGGACGTTCACATTCAGAATCTATGCTTCAAACTGAAATATTTAATAACAATTTTTTACAGAATTAACCAATCAAAAGACTTGAATATTTTGAGAACGATTTACTACGCTTATGCTCATTCACTTTTCCATTATAATATAGAAGTATGGGGAGCAGCGTATGACACTCATTTTAAAAACCTTTTTATAATACAAAAGCATATTATTAGAGCTGCGCTTGGAAGACCCAGACTCTATCCCAGCAGATTAATATTTGAAGAGATAGATCTACCAACGTTACGTCAAACTTATGTGACAAATTTAATTATTTTTATTAATAAAAATACACATCAATTTACCCGTCGCACAATCCCTTATAATATACGGCCAACTGTAGTAAATCCTTTCAATATTAACTTTACTTCATTAACATCTAGTAAACACCAATTTGAATATCAGAGTAATAAACTAATAAATAAAATTCCGGAAGACTTATTAAGGATAAAATAAAAAAACCAAATTAAGATTAATAAGATCTTGGGTAAAACAGAACTATTATTTTAAAATTGAGAATTGAGTTGGCTAAATCAACAATTTTTGGCAATATTAATTGTATAAAAATTATTAGAACTTGGCAATTTTTATATTATTTTTCTGTGTATCTATATTTTGTTTATCAAGTACTTGACTATTGATAAAATTCAACATCCATAGATTATTTACCATATATACACAGAATTGTATCATTTGTACTGCTGTTATTAGTTAAAAAATGTATTTCTTATTTTTAGAACTCGTGGCTGGATCTCAAGGCTTCTTCTTCCAGTCACGCCAAAAACTATTGTAATTAATGAATATTTTGTTTGTAAAAATATTTTTTGTATTTGGAAATAAATTCATATTCATATTCATCAACAAAATAGTTTGATCATTTGCTCAAAAGTAAAAGCTTATACTAAAAATTGTATGAATAAACTAGAGCATTTGCTCAACTTTTGAAGCAAATGCTTCAAAAAAAGAGAGTCTAGTCTAGAGCAGCCTATCACCTTTTGCTCATAGTAAAATGGCTCAACTAATTCGTATGAGGAAGAGGAAACTATACCAGATACGATCACAACCAATAAATGAGAACTATAAAACTCGTTTTGAATTCAACCATGATATAATATCACCATTATTCCTACAAAAGAATAAATACAAAAGATAGCCATCACAAAATATAGAAAATAGGCATTCAAGAAGATGAGAGTGTAGAAGATTATAAAAAGTGTAATGTAATTGATAAATTGCTGGTTGAACTAATTTGTTTTATGATGTAATTTAAAATTTGTAACAAAATAATTAATATTGATTGTATTCAACAAGAATTACAGGACCTAACTCTCTAGGAGTTGGATACAGAAATTAATAAAAGATAATGCTGTTATATTATAATTTCTAAATAAGATGTTCTGATCAAATAAATGAGGGGTTAAATATCGCTTGGCTAACGAGAGGTTAAATTTGGATCTTACTCTTTATCTCATGAGAAAGGTTTTAATTGTAAAATAATTAAATGTAGAATGAATAATATAATTTTTATTGATAATTTAAAAAGAATTATTTTCAAAAGATAAAATATGATTTCAAATAATATTGACAAGATATACCCTCAGATAAAAATAATAATATAATAATTTGGCACTCACTCTACCCAAATGGGAGACCCTCTCAGTAGGGAGAAGTCGGGCTGGTTGATCTGCTGTAGATGTTTCCAGGTCCCGTCCTTACCACCGACTGCCAGAGCCTCTCATTTTTTCTATAATTTTACTTGTCATGAATTTTCACCGTCGTCAACAATTTATCTATTCATTGTGAAAATTCATGGCAAATAATAAAAATTATGTAGTTCTATTACAGAAGGCTATTGATATTATAAGATTATGCTGAAGATTATTATAGAGATGACATTTTTAAACACTATTATTTCAAAATTCTAAACTCAACTAACCTAAAACTCAATTCGTAAATAGAAAACAGAGCAGATGACACAAACACAAGCGGTGTCTCCTACTTGCATATTTAGTGCTTACGTGAGCTATAAAAACAAATTAAGGTCACAAAGGCGAATCAGCTGATGAAAAATCTTTAAAATACGTGAGCATTTGCTCCAGAGTTCAGGAGCATAAGGTAAGAGTATAAGGTAAAGCTTATTCATATAAAAATGAGCAAATGCTTATGCTTCTACCTAATGCTCATGAGCAAAACCTTATGCTCCATGCTCATGCTCATGAGCATATGCTTTGGTTTCATTTATATGGCCCATTATCTCACTATAATGGTCCACGTTATAATGGTAGTATTTGATTAGCATTGGTGTTGCTATCTTTGTCTATCATTCGACAAAGGGATGACGCTATCCTTTTCTAGCACCGCAACGTTGCCACATCGTTTTCAACAATATAGAAATATAATTCATATCCTATCTCGATTATAGAAATTGATCATTGAAGAATAAATTTTCTTGTTGAATGAAATATTATAATAAATTGTTTTGAACAAGAGTAAACAGTTGATATTACTTTTATTCGACAGAGCATAAAGCGCTACACTTTTAAAGTGTTGCAACGTTGCCAGATTCAATTCAATTCAAAAATAATTTATTTCGCACAACATGATATTATCACAACACATTGTACCAGCTAAAAATACATAATGAAATACTAATGAAAAAGATACTAATGAAAATTATATGTTTTGCTTCAGAGGACAAAAACATAAAGCGAAATAAATAAGCGATTGTTTCTTAACAATGTAGAAATGCAATTGATTAACAGAAAATGTTAATCTCAGTTATTAAAATTCATCATTCTAATCATTGAAAATTATGTTTTCCCAATGAATAAAAAGTAAAAGTTAATTCGTATTGCTTTTGTTGGTGGGGAGTCCCTTGCGAGAAGGTCCCACCGCCTGAATATATCATTTGAGCCGTCAATGGGCCTTACGACTGTCATACTTCAGCCGGGAGCGACAGTTTAACGTGCCCATCCGATAACACGGGAGTGATCTGGTTAAAAAACGTCTGGTATTGAAAGGGTTTGAACCCGGGATCTCTGTGCTGCTACGCAAGCACTGTATCCACTAGACCACGGATCACTCCGTGATAAAAATATAATTAAACATTTTGAACATGAATGAACAGATATACTGGTATCAGCTATCCTTTATAGTAGGCAGTGACAAGGCAGAGAATCGGCAACGCTGCCCTCTCAACTTCCTCCACTGCCATTTTAATGTGGTCTTCAGTATATAGTGAGTGACGTCAGCCTCTGTTTGTCACTCTGTCTGACTTGTCAACTGACAATAACGCTCTCTTTGTCTGTTTCTGCTCATCAGTTTCGCTCAGTGTGGCACCTCGTACCTGACCACATGTCACAATAAACGGTTGACAGGTCGGCCATTATTCCGCATGTTGCTGGCAATTCGTATGCGGCAGTGATCGGCAACACCTCGACGGATCGCCACCAAATCACTTCTGCACGCGATCTGAATGCGATCTGCACGCGATCTGAATGCGATCTGCACGCGATCTGAATGCGAACTGCACCAATTGCATTCAATAGCTGCATAGCAGATCCGCGATCCGTATAAAAGCACAAACAACCTTAGTTGTAAGTGTGATAATAGTTTAAGACCATTTCTGGTGAGAGTTTTTGAAATCTTCAGAATGCGTCAGATTCCTAATTCACGAATGTTTTCCTTATAAAACATACCGGTATTGATTTAATTAATCTTTATTCAATATCTTCCATCTCACTATACTATGTGTTCTTGTTATGTTATTGTTTGAGATTGTATATTATAGATTTTCAAAATTTATACTGGTGTCATGGAATGAAAAAAAACATATTCTTCATTGATACTATTGTTGTTTTTCACTTTCCTTGCCCTATTACCATAGGTAAGGAAAGTATTGCTTTCCGAAAAAAAATTAAGGTACCCCAATTTCCAAATTTCTATACCTTTCAAGGTCCCCTGAGTCCAAAAAAGTTGTTTTTGGGTTTTGGTCCGTATCTGTGTGTGGTGTGTGTGTGTGTGTGGTGTGTGTGTGTGTGGTGTGTGTGTGTGTGTGGTGTGTGTGTGTGTGGTGTGTGTGTGTGTGTATGAGTGTATGTGCGTCTGTGTACACGATATCCCATCTCCCAATTAACGGAATGACTTGAAATTTGAAACTCGAGGTCCTAACACTATAAGGATCTGACACGAACAATTTCGTTCAAATGCAATTCAAAATGGCGGCTGAAATTGCTAAAATGTTGTTAAAAACAGGGTTGTTCGCGATTTTCTCAAAAACGGCTCCAACGATTTTGATCAAATTTAAACCTAGGAAAGTCATTGATAAACTCTATCAACTGCTACAAGTCTCATATCTGTAAAAATTTCAGGAGCACTGCACCATCTATGCAAAGTTTGATTTTAGATTCCCAATTATCAGGCTACAGCTGATATAATTTAAACAAAAAATTTCAAGTGGAAAAGATTAAGCATAAAAATCTCTACAATTAATGTTTGGTAGTATTTTCACCTAAAATTGAAAATAAGCTCGAAATTCGAGAAAGTGTGATTATTCAATTGCAAACTGTTGGCAACTGTTGATTCTATTAAATCATTCACTATGAAGAGATAGCAGACTTCGTGTGTCTGCAGCGCTATTGTCTGTCACCAGCTGGCTCAGATCTTAGAGAAGTAGACTTGAGATGCGCGGGAACACTAGCGTCAGTTGATCAAATTTCATAACGTCAAGGAAAGTTGTGTGAGTGCACTAAACCAGATTTTACAAAATCTAAAGTTAATTCCTGAAATGGAAGTTCTAATTACGAAATTGTTAATTCAATTTCATTCATATTCATAAATTAGAATATTATAACTATCATGAAAATCATATAATTGTTCTTGGACAAATAAAATATTCTTATTCTTATTCTTGTGATTTTGAATTGGAAGACACGTTTCCAAGCTGTACAAAAACGGGAACCTACAGACTGGTGAACTCAGGGAGAAATTACATACAATAGCACTAAGATAGCTCTTTCATAGATTCAGTACCGTTGTTTGAAGAAGAAAGATTGTTATACAACTATGCCGATTTCATCCTCATATAATAGAGCTCTGAACTGACAGAGAATAGAGCTTACTTGGTTATTGATAGATTCAATATCTTTGATCGAAGAATACTTGATATACAAATATGCCAATTTCAGGCTAGTACTCAAAAACTCAGAGCTGAAATGAAGGGGTCAGAATACAAGGGGTCCAAGTGACATTTTTCATTTTTTTGAGTTAGCTACAGAAATTGATAGATGAAAGTGGTAAAAATCTAGTATACAAGAGGTATAAGCGTAAGTCTAATCAGAGCTGACATCTGGTGTAAAATTGTTAAACTACATTTCCAAACAGCTGTTTATTTTATTAAACAAGGGGTCCAAGTGACTTGGATCCCTTGTTTACATGACAACGGTTGCTCGTATCCATCAAATTATTTTAATAAAATTAGTAGAATTGATGGTGATGTTGTGAAATCTCTCCATAATAAGAAAACAAAGATATTGTCAAATTATTTTAACCTTGATTGAACCATGTCACCAAGCAAAAGATATCTCAAGAACCAATTAGCGAATCAGATAATATTGCAATGAGGTTATTAATCATTGTTCAATTGCTGGTAAATTTGATAGATTTATGTGTTGCTGGACAATAAAGTTTTGTTTTTTGAAACAAGAGGTACAAGTGATACTTCTTATCACTATTTAGCTGATAATTGAGAAAGGAGGCAATTTGAGACATGTAACGGTACGCTTGATTTGGTAAAAGTACACTGAATAGTTATAGGAATAATTGAATATAATTTCTATATTCATTTCATGAATGAAGAATTAATTAATGTAAGTAAACTTTAGGCTTAATTTTCTCGAAACTTACAATATGTCACTTGGACCCCTTGTATTATAACCCCTTCAAATGGAATTATTGAACTTAAATAGTTCATTCATAGACTTGTTTTACAACCTTGCAGATTACAATATTACAATTTTGATTTTCTAAAAGTTATGAAAGGCGCATTATTCGTTCATTCTTGTTGTTATTCTTCATCTTTCTCTTCTTTATAGATTCAATATCTTTTAAGTTCAATCAATAACCATTGTTTGGTTGTTGATAGATTCAATATCTTTGATCGAAGAAGAATACTAGATATACAACTATGACTATTTCAGGCTAGTACGCAAATACTCCGAACTGAGATGGAATTGAATTCAACTAGTTCATTCATAGATTTTTAATACAACCATGCAGATTACAATAAAATAATATTACATTTTTCATTTTCTAAAAGTTATAAAAGGCGCATTATTCTTCTCCTCTTGTTGTTCTTCTTCATCTTTCTCTTCTTCATAGATTCCATATCTTTTTCGTTCAATCAATTTCGTTCTACGTTCGTTTCGTGTCGTTTTTCGTTCTACTACAACCATTCTGATTTCAATTATTTACTTTCCTTGCCCTATTACCATAGGTAAGGAAAGTATTGCTTTCCGAAAAAAATTAAGGTACCCCAATTTCTAAATTTCTATACCTTTCAAGGTCCCCTGAGTCCAAAAAAGTGGTTTTTGGGTTTTGGTCTGTATGTGTGTGTGTGTGTGTGTGTGTGTGTGTGTGTGTGTGTGTGTGTGTGTATGAGTGTATGATTGTGCCTCAGTGTACACGATATCTCATCTCCCAATCAACGGAATGACTTGAAATTTGAAACTTAAGGTCCTTACACTATAAGGATTCGACACGAACAGTTTCAATCGAATGCAATTCAAGATGGCGGCTAAAATGTTGTCAAAAACAGGGTTTTTTGCGATTTTCTCGAAAACGGCTCCAACGATTTTGATTAAATTCACATCTAAAATAGTCATTGACAAGCTCTATCAACTGCCACAAGTCCAATATATCTGTAAAAATTTCAGGAGCTCCACCCCATCTATGCGAAATTTGATTTTAGATTCCAAATTATCAGGCTCCAGATACAATTTAAACAGGAAAATTCAAGTGGAAAAGATTGAGCATGAAAATCTCTACAATTAATGTTCAGTAACATTTTCACTTGAAATTGAAAATAAGCTCGGAATCTGAGAGAATGTGATTATTCAATAATTGCAAACTGTTGGCAACTGTTGATTCTATTAAATGATTCACTAAGAAGAGATAGCAGACCTCGTATGTCTCCAGCGTTATTGTCCTGTCACCAGCTGACTCAGATCTTTGTTTATAAGTGGACTTGAGATGCGCGAGAACACTAGTAGCCCAGTCAATGAAGGTCCAAAAAAGCAGTTTCGATCCGAAAATTAAATAAAAGCTGAATTTCCCACCATCGATAGAACCCTCCCAGAGGGTCATTCTCCCAAAAGTCCCAAGAAATCCCCTTGGAGCTTTCCTCCCCAGCCCCCTAAAACATGAAAAATGCAGGTAAACACGGGAAATCAATTATATCTGTAACCATTGATCGGAAACAGTTCTATCATATGCCATTCAATTTGTTACATTATGGACTACAATATTAATTTCATTCATTTTTCCAATAAAATTAACAGTTTTCTTGATAAAATCATATATATGTAAAAATTTAGGGGGTTGTGATTGATTTTTTGTTTTCTTCGATTAACTTCGAAACAAGTAGTTTAAAAGGAAAATGAGTCAAATAATTCATGTAGCCACTGTCATTGTAAATCCATTGATGTATATTGTTATGTATTTGCGACTCGATTTGACGCTGTGGAAGGGGAAACAGTCGACGCGGAACGGCGCGGCTGACTCTCTTAGCCATAGTAAACAGCAAACTGGAAATCAATTATCTCTGCAACCATTGATCGGAAAAAAAATCTATCATATGTCATTCGATTCTTTACACTATGGACAAAAAGATTAATCGGATTCATTTCCTCAATAAATCAAACAGTTTCCTTAATAAAATAATATATATGTAAAAATTTTGGGTTTTTTAGATTTGATTTTTGTTTTCTCCGATTAAAATCGAAGCAAATAATCTAAAGAAAATTAGACAAATAATTAATGTAGCCACATTCATTGCGAATCCATTGATGTATATTGTTATTTATTTGCGATTCGATTTGACGCTGTGGAAGGGGAAACAGTCGACGCGGTACGGCGTGGCTGACACTCTTCACCATAGTAAACAGTAAAATACAGTAGTAGGCCTACTGCTTTCTAAGTTGCATCTTATTCACACTATGGCGCTCGAAACAATCAATTCTGTCTATTGTTTTGACATGCTATGAAACTAATTTTTCACATTTCAATTCTCTAAATTCTCTAAAATCATTTCGTTGTTATATATGTGGTAAATCATGCATTCTATGACAGACAAAGATATTGTTTGCAACCGATAAAATATTCATACTATTACATAATATAATACATATTTAAAATACAGTATGTGTGTATGATCATAATTCTATGCTAAAATTTATCATAAGTTATGAATGTGAAAAACTGAGATGAATCATAGTTTACAATAGTGTTAACAGTGGCAATTTCCTGAAAAATCATAGCGTGCTGTGTTTGCTGTTTTCTACGGTTAATACTCTCCAAGCCAGGTTGATTATATACCTTCAGTTGAGCCAAATATATATGACGGCTGAGGCATAAAAAAATTTATACATTGGGCTTGTTGAGTTGAAACTTTCTATGATTCTCTCTGTAAAGTAGCTTATCTTCCGTTCTTACTAGTTGAATCTACATTATTTAGACAGTCCAATATGAAAATTCAGTAGATTCTAAAGATGAAAGCCATGCAAACATACTTAATTAATAAATTGAGGAAGAGTAAGCATGCATAAAAGGTAGGAAAATCATGAAAGTGTTTCACATTCAACCACAAAGTACCCTACCGTATAAGATTAATTGGAAGATGATTCATCATCTTCTATTATTTTTGTTAACATATCGATTTTTCACCTCCACTCGCATCTTGTCATTCATTACACAAGGTTGGCAGAAGTTTTTCTTTATGTCGATTAATGTTGATTGAAATTGATTTTGATTAGGGTACCAAAAGAATAGATCATTCAAATTAAATCTATTGAACATGATTTCTTATGACTTAGCATTCACAGATTTAGTTGGGTGAAGCTATTTGAAAAATTTACCTGATTATCAATTTTATGGTTTTTATACCATTCTAGTTCATTGTGATCATTGAAGGGTTGAAGTGATGAGTTAGTTCAAGTGAATTCTAGTACACAAGTATATTGTGCTTATAATGGGCTCTTCTTTATTTCCTATCGATGTTTTGCTCCAGTAGAGAAAATTTAAAATGTTGGTTTTACATTTTATAAGCTTTATAAATAATATTAATTAACGCTAATATAAATTTGATCAGTCCAGTATTAAATTAATCGATGTTGATTTTCATTGTATCGCTTTGTATCAATGTTACTTCCACTGTTTGCAATTCATCACTATTCTATCAAGAATTAGTTTTTTTATGAATTTCATGATCTGAAAATTGAAATTCAAATGCTACTTGGATGACGTTCACATTCCACTGCTTTTTTTTAAATAATTGTTACGTTGAAGAGTGAGGCAATTCAATCAATTTGGAAGTAAAAGGAAATCACAGTGCGATTTGAACAGTGAATAGTAACTTTGAAATTCAGTTGCTCAAATCATTTCGGCTTGATACTATCATTTGTAATAAATTATAGTTGATCAGAAATATGCATTGTATATAATGTTTATATATCAGTTTGACTAATCTTCTATTACAGTCTCGCTTTCATTCATAAACATGATAATCCTAAATACGTTGATTACCTTGAAGATGTAGCTTATCTTACGTCGAACAATGTACAATACAAACAATTTTCATTAAATTATTATTATGATCATCATTGGAATTTCTGCCTGTGATTGAGAAAAAGTCATTTCATTAGCCTTGAAATTCGTACCTAGAAAAAGTTGCATTATTACAAGAATTTTTTTTATTTTTACTATTTATTATAGGTACTGTACATTGATTTTTGTGATTATAGAGATCAACTACTTTATTCTGAATCAGGATAAGGATAAATAGGGAATTGTGAGATGGGCATAACATCCATAGTTACATAGCATCAATTTGAAAGCTCTGATAATAATAATTTGAACGGAACTGCGATTCTGGCTCGGTATTGCCTCTTCATGTTCAGTGAGAATAGAAAGCTTCAGAGTAATTCGTTCTCACTATAATTATGTGATAATATTGGTAATATTTGGTAACATTTGTTAATATTTGAACCGAATGTGCAACAAATTAATCTACTTTCAGCTTGAAAATTTTCAACTTATCAGGAGTACAGTGTTATCATATAGTATCTCAGGTGGGCTCACCTTTTTATTTTTTTTGTTCACGTGATCTGATGATATTCATTCCATTATCAAGTGTTTAAATTATAAAGAGTGATGAAACAAGATAAAACACAAGAAAAGCTATGAAAAGAAATTTTGAATCACAAAATAAGGATAAGATGAAGGAGTCGGACACATAATATACCATGAAACTTCGTTGAAAAACATCAATATCTGAAACTAGAGTTATCAAATTGTGTTACCTCTGACTCGTATGGAGAAGGCACACTTCAAATTAATATAATAAATTCTGTGAGCAAACAACGAAATCCTGATTTTTATCATGAGCATGGTTAAATAAAAAAAATGTAATATTTTTTAGAGTATTGAAAAGTGAAAATCTATATACAGCGCAAGTCAAAACAATAGACAAAATTAATTGTTTCGGGCGCCATAGTGTAAATGAGATGCAATGTAGACAGCAGTATTATTCTGTTTACTATGGTGAAGGGAGTCAGCCGCGTCGGCTGTTTCCCCTTCCACAGCGTCATATACATCAATGGATTCGCAATGAATGTGGCTACAATAATTATTCGTCAGATTGTTCTATGAAATCACTTGCTTAGATGTTAATCGGAGAAAACAAAAAAATCAAGTCGAAAAACCCCTAAATTTTTACATTATATTATTTTATCAAGGAAACTGTTCGATTTATTGAGGAAATGAATACGTCTAATATTGTAGTCCTTGATTTAACGAATCGAATGAAATATGATAAATTTTTTTCCGATTAATGGTTACAGAGATAATTGATTTTCCGTGATTACCTGCATTTTTCAACTTTGAGGGTGGCTAGGGGGGAAACTCCAAGGGGATTTCTTGGGACTTTTGGGAAAATGACCCTCTGGGAGGGTTCTATCGATGGTAATAGATTCAGCTTTTATTTAATTTTCGGATCGAAAAAACCTTTATTGACTGGGCTATAGCGTCAGGTGATCAATTCTCAAAACGGCAAGGAAAGTTGTGTGAGTGCGCCACACCAGATTTTATATTTTTCCTCATCTGAACGTTATCAAAAGCGTATCAATCTCTTCTCCTCTTCCCAGCAACTTCTCGTGTTTCAGCTGAGATTATCTTCAACGGAAGATGTATAAACACAGTGTATCAAAATAATTGAGCTCCCCTGTTACGAAGACAACTTAATTACACCGGAAGATGTTCACGACCTGAATTGATAAGACTATCGCGGCGTTCTCACTGGAAAAATGTAGTGTCTATTAGCGTGATAAGCCTGCTATCTTAAGTGCACAATTCTGTTATCAGAGCGATTGAGTGGATTCAATCATAGATGCGTGACTAGAGCGCTGAGAGCCTCGTTGTAACGGTTTCCAGAAACTCCAGTGATGTTAACTTTAAGCTCCCGATAAAATAGTTGAAATAATATGCTTCTTTTCTATGACAATGAATAGATTTGAATTCTCCGATATAGAGGTGACACAGTAGAGTAAGCTGAGAACTACGTTATAACGGTTTTAATCTATAGTGTGGTCCACGTTATAATGGCAGTGGATAAAGATAGAAGAATAGCGATGCCAATTCTCTGCATTAGTTAATTATATTTCTACACCGTCAAAAACATAATTGTCATCGTTGTGGACCTAGAAAAGGATAGTACCACCGGCTTTGTCGAATGATAGACAAGGATAGCAAAACCGAAGTTGTTCAAATCCTGCCATTATAACGTGAACCGCACTATAGTTATGTTAACTGGGAACTCCCGATAAAACAGTTTATTTTCTATCAGGGTGAATCGATTTGAATTCTCTGATAAAGGGTGAGACAGTGAAATCAAAGAGTATAGAAATATATCATACTATTCTACATCTGGATCTATTAAATATATATATTATACTATCCTACATCCAGTTTTTTTATAACTAACTATTCTTTATACTATACCATAGAATAAAACAATCCTCAAGTATAAGTTTCCTCTGCCTATACTCTCTGAGTGGAATACAAATGTGGAGCTGTTAATTGGTCATGATTGGTCAGTTGGGATGCTATCAACAAATTAATGAATATAAATGTTGGATAGTGTCTGGATAGCTCTTTGATAACTTTATTTCTTAATTAAGATCGATGACATCCACTCATCAGTCATTAGTAGCAGGTCTCTCTCGTATTTATTGTGTTCTGGTTAAATAAAGTATATCTTATCAATTGATTATTACATGGAGCCAAATCATATATTTATTTTTTAATAAAATACAAATAACAAAACTTGAATTTCTCGTTTCGATGTCATTGTTCCAATCACCTTCTCATTTGTGAAAGACTGTAACGGAATAGAATTTTAATCACTCATCAAGTAATAATCTACTTACCTTACCTTACCTTAAGTACAATACCTTGTACTTACACATTCTACTATATCCATAATTCTTGAGATCAAAATCAATCAATGAACCATTCGAAATACGGATTCATCAAATCAATAAAATCAAATCAAATTTTATTCACTCGAAATTCATACAAAATATTAAAAGAAGTATAACATAACATTCATCCCGGAGTAACGAATGTAGCTACAAATTTGATAATCAAATATTTAGAATAATCGATAATCAATAATTCAATAATCATTCTGATAATGATTATTAAAAACATGCATTCTAAAGACTCCATATTATCAGCTCTGATATGTGATGAGTAGATCAATCGAGCAGTAGAACTAATACGCAAAACTCATTGATGCTCATTCAGCCAATCAAAGTATCACTTGAAAGTACAAATAATAGTGGTGGGTTTAGATGAACATGCTCTCATGATACACGTATTCTTCCCAAATTAAAATTTGGGAAGAATGATATTGACAAAGCTGCTAGAACTTGATATCGACAAAACAGCTGGTTTATTGAAAATATCATTTGAGATGATAGTTTTGGTTGTTACACAATTATCAATCTCTAGTGAACTGAAAGCTTCAACATTGAGCAGCAGAGCATAGTAAAGTGTGAATGAAGCCCTACGATTGGTCATTAGCTGTTGGCCAATAGAGGCCGAGCTCCACTGCCATTGGCCGAGACAAGACACGCCCAAGAATTTCGAATATGTTCATGAGAATCGTTAGACAACAACAACCAAAAAAGAGAAACTCAGTATCTGACAGAACTGAATGGATATTGAAAGAGAGAATATATATCATTTGAGAACAATTAGAAATGAGAATACAAGAAGTACTTAGAAAAAGGAATGTTATATGAATGGGAAAACCTTGTAGGTTTTTCTATAGGTCGAATAATAATAATAATACTGAGGTTAATGTCCACATAAGCTTTTAGGCTTGTGCGTGGGTAATGAGTGAGAGGGATGATGATGAGAGATGACGACTACTTTTTAGGTAGTCGGGACCGACGACTTATCGTCTCCTTCGAAAGACAGCAACAGCAAACGCACACACCAACAATACAGAAAGTTCATCTTTCCATATTCACTCATGTTGTCATATATTCATTTCCTCTAATAATATTCAAGATCAGGACATCTCCAGGCCAACTAAGCTTGGAAAATTTATGTGCTTTATAATCACTGCAACGGATATTTTTTTATAATTTTTGGCTCAATGATGACCAATTGAGGACTGGGGCATCTAGAGATCTGTGAATACTTTACAATACAATACATTATTCTTACATAGTCCACATTAAATCATTTATGAAATCCTTTTAGATGGATAAATACAGCATTGTTTGAAAAGATAATTTTCGTACCATGTATTATTTCGTGCAATAAACGATTTGATTTTATTACATGAAAACATAATAATCACCCAAAAATATTTGGAGGATATTAACCTCAATCTACTATTGGGTGGATACCATACTATTTGCAGGTTAAATATACCAGCATTCTTCATGGACACTGACAATATTATCAAACAGTTATCTATTTGTACTCTGCATTGTTTGTCAAAAGATGAATCCATTGAAATAGACACCGATTGTATGCAGTGTACAGTGTATGCAATATACAGCGATGTCCATATGGAAATGCCGATACATTGTTGAGCAGATCTGAAAAATTCTCTCAAACCAGAAGTGGAGGGGCTATTAGACTATATATGTATCTATATGTATGAAATATTAGTAAGTGGTACCATAACCTTATTCAGATCTGCTCATCAACTATCTAAATTCGGGGGGAGAAATAGTTTTGGATAAATTCTGTTGTTTCTCTTCCAATCATTGTTTTGATTCTGTGCATGTGTAAATGAAATAAATATAAATATGGCTATATATGTGGCTATAGTGAAGTCCATGTTATAATGACAGTATTTGATCAACTTTGGTTTTGCTATCCTAGTCTATCATTCGACAAAGCCGGTGGTACTATCCTTTTTCTAGGTCCACAACGATGCCAATTATATTTTTGACAGTGTATAAATATAATTGATTAATGCAGAGAATCGGCATCGCTATTCTTCTATCTTTATTCACTGTCATTATAACGTGGACCTCACTATAAGTATATGGCTACGTATGTAGCTATGTTCATGACCATGTATATGACTATCACTTCATAAATGGTTCGATCCAAAATCAATAATATGCAAGCGAATGCTGCAAGAAAGGAAGACGCAACATCTCATTGTTCTCCGGGTTACCTTTGGAGAGAAACGACATGGTCCTCCATAGTGCAATCCACTTGGAACTGTCATCATTTTATTGAATAGGTAGCGTTGATATCATACATAACGAAAGCTGACAGCTATGAGTGAATCCCACTTTGGTCGGATTCCATTTAAATCTGTCAGCATAGGATGAATAGGTAGCAGCATTGATGCTTATTTGCAAGTGATGCAGACAGTTTAAAGTGAATTTGACAATACGTTGTAGAAAGGTAGGAAATAACGTCTACATATTTCATTTCCGTTTTGGTGAGGAGAGAGACAGATACACTCACAGACACAGACACACGTGCGCGCGCCGGGGGGACTCCAGAATCTGTACTGTAGGGGGGGGGATTGAAGGTGAAGGGGTACCACGAACATGGAAGAATATGTAACTTGGGATGGTCCAAACATGGAAGAGTACATGTGGAGCATCATTCGAACGGTGTAGATTTCAACCAAAATTTGGTTATGAATAGTTTGGTAATAAAGAAAGAAACATAGAGGATGGGTTATGAAGAATGGGAATGGATACTGTTATTTATTGATTTGAATACAGCATAACAACCCGCAGCAGAGAAAATCTATACGTAATTGTTTATTCTCTGCATGCAGGTACAAGCCATGTGAATTTGATTGTAGGTAAGGCGAGGAGAACAATCATAGGAGTATATCGGAAAGAACTGTGCTCGAAATAACTTGTGTATTTTGAATACAATTTCGTCTCTTTCCAAGTGATGAAGAAGATGGTTTATTGTGATTCATAGCATAATGAGATAATATTTAATCCCTAGAATTGTTTATTTGAATTAATTAAACAAATTAATACAAACTACGAAATCACAGCTAGCGCACAAGTCTGACTTTGCTGGCTGTGTCAACAAAAGATTAATTATAATAAATTTACATGTTGGCTTGAAATGTATCTTGTATTTTGGCGAAATATTCTATTCTATTCTATTTCAATAGAATAATTTCAACAAATTGTGATGTGGAGTGGAGAGTAGAAAGTGATTTGACCTTATTTTGAACTCATAATCTAAATTCGGGAGAGGAATATGAAGATTAAAGGGTTCGTCAATTTTTGCTCTTCCAATATAGTCGTCGTCGATTTCCTACAAGGATTAGGTAATTCGCCAGTTTCGACTTCAAACTCATCATCACATCCATCTTTTACGGGGTCTGCCCACACTTCTCCTCCCAACCGGGTTATACAACATGACTGCCCTGGGAATCCTGTCGCTCTCTATCCAAAGCTCCGCCAATTTATGTAGATGCATAACAATATTATCTATTTTATTTTAGGAGTGGCCGTAGTCGAGTGGATCAGATGCTGGCTTTATGATTCAGAGGCCCGGGTTCAAATCCCGGCCCGGGCAAGATATTTATCTCGGGCCACTCCCGTGTTTCGGATGGACACGTTAAGCCGTCGGTCCCGGCTGCCTAAAAAGCAGTCGTTAGGTCATGTCAGAGGCCCTGAAATTGATCAGTTGCGACCTGAAAACTCTGACACCAGACCTGAGCCAGCCAGGTCACTCGATATTATTATTATTATTATTATTATCTATAGTTATTACAAATTGTTTTTTTCATATCATATACAGCTCAATAATTATCTTCTTAATTCATATTTTGTAAATTCATCTATAATTTTGCTGTATTGTGAGCTATTAATTGTATATAAGTGTATAAGCCAGTATATATTGTAATCTACATAAATAAAGTACTCAATCAATCAATCCTTTCAACATGATCTTTCCAGTTTTGCCCATTTTCTTCAATCTTCTGCCATATGGAGATTATGTTGAGCTCGCTTCTTATATCAACATTATGAAGCCTATCTTCCCTTGTGCACCCTTTTACTGCTCTTAAAAACCTCATTTCGGCAGCCTGTAACCTACTCCATTCTTTCTTCCTAGGTATCCAAGTTTCAGAGCCATATAAGAGCGTTGGAATAGCTTTTATGTTCAATATAGTTTTGATGATGAATGATATTGTACTAATAAATGAATGAGTCATTATTGTAAAAACTGTTCAAATATAATGACACCCATCTTCACTGACTCCTAGCTGGCCAAAGTTCGGCTGGCTCCTTCCACAACCTCGAGCTTGCTCTTCTGGCGAAGTAGTTCCGAATTCTGTAGAATAATTTAATAATTGCAGTATATATTGTAAAGTGTATTCATTTATTTTGTGGTTTATGAGGAATAAGAAGATAATAATTTTGTTTTGATTCTACACGTTTGAACAACACTAATTCATATATCTCTAGGATACCAATCATCGCAAAACATTCAAGAATCTCTGACACACCTTTACATATGTCTCCTCTTTGACATGACTTCAAATTTCAAACTTTATTCAAATTGTTTCCATATTACACATCTATGATAGTTACTACAAATCGAAGCAATCATTATACAATATTACCTTATCGTAACACATGTCGTAAGAATCTATTTAGATTTCCATTTATAATTACGTGACTATTACATAATACTATTCTATTCGTTTCTTATTTCATTGAGGGAATATACCATCATGTATGTGGAAAGAAAAAAATATATACTATATAATAATGTGAACAATAACTGCTCACATGATGTCTAATAATACTGTTTGCATCTTGCAATCTTTTTATGGCTTAGCAATAATATTGAATGAAAAAGACTAGGAAATTGTCGAAAAACCACTGATTTATTGATAATTGGAAAGACCGGTTTCGGTTATTACACCATTGTCAATCTCTGATAAACTCTTTTTATCAGTTTATCAGAGATTGACAATGGTGTAATAACCGAAACCGGTCTTTCCAATTATCAATAAATCAGTGGTTTTTTGACAATTTCCTAGTCTTTTTCATTCAATATGAATAATTACCACAATATCAACTTCTCAATTACACAAAAAGTTAGCAATAATATTCTAGGTCGATAATGCAATACATCTTTGTGAATTGATATTTATTCCTTTATACTAAAAGCATATATCTATGTATTCTTGTGCACTGTATATGACAATAAAGGATTATTGAATTGAATATTAAGCTTCTTTGAACTCGATTATTTTGTGAATGCCTGGTTTTGCACACAAGTTTCACAAATAGATAATATGGATCACATATATATCATAACAACAATAAACCAATCTCAAACTGGCAAACAACTATTGCAATTGAAAGATATCAGTGCAGAGGATTGACTTTCTCAGTTGAGAGACTTTTGAAATTCTCAAGAATACATAGATTATTATATGAGTGACTGTGACAACTGAGTGGGCATTCCATCAGTTTTCAGACGCTAAGATTTACTTGGAGCTGAGTGTAGGCGAGCCTCGCCTCACAGAGTTATAAAAGAGACTAAAATGTAGCCGGATAATGTACAGCGCTCTACATCTCACAGATTTAACTGAGAATAAAAGGAAGTTGACAAAGTCGGCCGAGTTCTAAGAGCGCTAATGAAAAACAATTTAGTAAAACCTTCTTGTTGAGACAGCTTTTAATTCCGCGCCAAGCCTTTCCGCTTTCTTCCATGTTCTTAACTTAACTCTTTTCTCATCTCCTCCGCGTCTCTCCCATCCTGGTAGTCTCATGAGCTCTCATCAGGGTGGGAGTGAAAACGTCTACAGAGGTTGGGGTCTAGGGGGACTTCCTGAGAAAACCCTGCTAAGGTGAAACACAGGGTGACTTCCTGGAATTTGTCATAAACAAAGGATTCTAGTAATCTCTCTCTTGTTTTTCTTCATCTTCCATTGTGTTTCTTCTGCATTATTTTCGTTGATTTTTCCTATTTTTATTGAGCTCTCCCTCTGGATCTTCCATTCTTATCGGACTACTATTTCACAAAATCCTTCTTAGTCAGTGCCTGTCGTGCATGGAATGCACTTCCTGTTTCTATCAGGTCCATCGAGAGCCGAGCGAGCTTCATCCTGACTTTAAAAAAACATCTTTTGGAACAAATGACTGAAACTGTCCGGCCCTAGAGCGATCACATGACAACCATCCCTCACCCATTCCACCAATATAAACCTTTAAACCTGTTATAGAATGAATTGTATATAATTATATATTATATAAACTCATGTTATTTTAATTATCCATTGCATACTGCTGTATATCACTGAAAGTTGATAACCCTGATCTACTTTCAGCCTACTTCATTTTATTAATCAATTACTGGATCTTATCTACCTATATAATTATTTTACTTTATCAATTTTATGTTTTTTTTCTCTTAAATATTAATATTGATTAAAACTTTTACAATATTTCCATTAATAAATAAATCCTCAATTTAATTAATGAAATTAACGTTTTGGTAGAGAGTTAGTGAGGAGGATATTTTCAATATTCTTTCCAAAGAATGGACATTGATATGTCCAAAGCTCTGCCAATTTATGTAGATGCATAACAATATAATTATCATCTATATTTATTATATTACAAATTGCTTTTTCATATCATATACACTTCAATAATTATTTTCTTAGTCTCCATTATGTAAATTCATCTATAATTTTGCTGTAATGTAAGCTATTGTATATAAGTGTATAAGCCAGTATTTATTGTAATCTACATAAATAAAGTACTCAATCAATTCTTTATCATCTCTTATTCTGCTTCCAGTTTCCGTTCAAGTTTAAGTTCTTGATCTTGTTCATTTTCACGTTGTTGTTCTTGTTTTCATCCTAGATCTAATACATTTCTCTTTTTTATCTTTTACTGGAGTTTTCATCCTTATTTATCAGGAAGTCTCCTGATTCCAGTTTTAGATGATGTTGTTGTTCTTGTATCTTTCTCCATACATTTTCCACCACTTATTGTATTTGATTTCCATTTTCGTTCGTTCTTTTATTTATTTATTGATCACATTGTGTACAAATACTTGAAATGAGGAGAGGCACAAAAGGCTCATGCCAAAACTGTCCCATTTCCAATTTATACTATACTGTCCAAATCAAAATGTTGGTTATGTCACTTTCACTTTTCAAAATACAATTTACGCTCTTCAATACTCAGATAAACGAGTAAATTTTGAATGGAATAGAGATCTTTGATATTAGAGTCTAAAATCAAAACATCTACAACAGTAATTATTCACATAGCCTAAATTTTGAATGAAACTAGACATTTTTGAGCTAAAAACATGGATCCCTTAGCGACCTCTCTATTGTTTTCTCCCACTCTTATTTATTCTTCATATTTCTCTCCTACTTTTATTTTATCCCTCTTGTTCTTCTCTGATATTTTCTCCATGTTTTCCTACTTTCTTATCCTTCCTCTCATCCTTTATTTCCTTCGTTTTCTTCTTCTCCTCCTCTTTCTTCTCCTTCTTCTTCTTCTTCTACTCCTCCTCCTCCTCCTCATCCTCCTCCTCCTCCTTCTTCTTCTTCTTCTTCTTCTTCTTCTTCTTCTTCTCTTCTTCTTCTTCTTCTTCTTCTTCTCTTCTTCTTCTTCTTCTTCTTCTTCTTCTTCTTCTCTTCTTCTTCTTCTTCTTCTTGTTCTTCTTCTTGTTCTTCTTCTTGTTCTTCTTCTTGTTCTTCTTCTTGTTCTTCTTCTTCTTCTTCTTCTTCTTCTTCTTCTTCTTCTTCTTCTTTCTTCTTCTTCTTCTCTTCTTCTTCTTCTTCTTCTTCTTCCTTCTTCTTCTTCTTCTTCTTCTTCTTCTTCTTCTTCTTCTTCTTCTTCTTCTTCTTCTTCTTCTTCTTCTTCTTCTTCTTCTTCTTCTTCTCTTCTTCTTCTCTTCTTCTTCTTCTTCTTCTTCTTCTTCTTCTTCTTCTTCTTCTTCTTCTTCTTCTCTTCTTCTTCTTCTTCTTCTTCTTCTTCTTCATCTTCATCTTCTTC